>NC_083769.1:8141700-8441700 GCF_963514075.1 Conger conger
GGTACTTTGAAGTTACACGCCCCTTCTCGGGAGTATGTATGACACTGCGGGAATAGAATATTAACAATATCTTTTTAAAACAATTAGTTTTATTATAGTATTTTATTATAGTATTTTGAGCATTTCCATACCATGTTGCCATTTTTACGATTAGTTGTTTTTGAGAATGAGAGCTGTGTTTGACACCTGCACCTGCTCTCTCGCCAAATCTGGCGGGACCCTGACGTTACGTTAAATCACTTGAACACATTCTCACCAGATTGATTGATAGACGGACAGACAGCAGTGGAAATGATAGATTAGATAGATAAATTGCCTCAGCACCAGTGTCAAGTAACGTTAACTAGCTAGCTCTGTGTCTTGTGTGTGTGTATATGTATATATATATATATATATATATATATAGCATTAGTGTCCTCATCTGCTCAGCTAAACACATTTGAACTTGCATGCTAAATGGTTATCATTTCTCATCTTCAGTTTGTTTTGCTCTTGTAAATGTCAGTCTCATGAGAGCAGAGCCGGTCTTCATGAGGCAGGATTCTCAGCAGCGCTGCCTCTCTGTAGTTTCTGATGGCTTCTCTTCTCGTGTCTCTGTTGTGGCAGGTGGCTAGCCCAGGGACAGCTGCATGCCTGGGTCAGGAGTGGAACCGAGCAGGCCAATCACAGACATCCTTCTACACTCAACAGCCATGCATTCCTCTTCAAGGTCAGAGTCCAGCCTTCTTATTGGTCAGAGTAAAGGGATCCTTGATTGATCATTTCTGTTTACACCTTCACTACTTCATGGACAATATTGGGTAATTCCAATGCACAAAATGAAGTATTTTCTTTTTAATTAACACACTAATACCTGTAATTAATTGCATTAAGGACTGCTTTCTATTTCCTGGATTTCACCTCCATCACCAATGTGACTCCCATCCCCTTTTCACACCATAATACTCCCCATTTAAAAATAAATAAATAATACCAAAGCAGTCAAGGTTACTGTTTGTTTTCCTTTTCCCCCATTTGCCAGAAAGATGCAAGGCAAGAAACTAAATCATCCAATACCTCCATTTGAGAGAAAATTCACTTAACCAACACTGTTAAATTGAAAAATTTCAATCACTGAACAAAATTGAAACTAATTTGAAACTGGCAGACTCCTGCCTTCAGGATGAGGAGTATGTTTCAGCTTTTGATGAATTGGCACATTGGCACAGGAGCTACGCTAATGCAAGAGTCTACGTGCCACATGTGTTCGCAGGTCTGAGCCAGGAGCTGGAGGAGCTGATGGTGGAGGGTCTCCTGCTGCCGGTGTCCCTGCCGGAGATCCAGCAGCTCTACCACGTCCTGCTGAACGGCCTGGCCTCGCCCGCCGACGGCAGCGCCTCGCCCCGGCCGCAGGGCCCGGACTGCGACCAGCACAAGCAGTGCAACTCTCAGGGAAGGAGTCCGCCCCAGAGCGAGGTGAGCCACCATGTCACGTCACGTCTTCCCCTCTCCCACTCCCGTTCTTCCTGTCCCTCTACACTCTTCTATCCAATAAAGCTGAAAAAGCAATAAAGTAATTTCTCGACCAGAACTAACTGCTTTTGTAACATTATGTAAGAGCAGCACTTAGTGCTTCGTGTTTACACTTCACTGAAATACAGCGATCGAGTAGCTTGTGTCCACCGCTAAGATACCGCGCCTGTCATTGTTCACAAATGAGGCTGAAACTTGAGCTTTCCTTTCTCATGCTGGTTCCTGCCCGTGAGTCATTATCACTGGATTCACGTGTACGAACAGAGAATACGTTCCTGAGTAGCGTTCTTCTAACTTTACTCTGTATTCATCGGCGTGTCCGTGCCCTCCCCAGGACGGGGTCTCCGGTCTGAAGAAGGACGCCGTCAACGGGACGGACAGGAAGGCCAAGCGGCGCCTGGAGCGGGAGGGGCCGGACCGGGACCGCCGGGAGCGGGCCAAGAAGCCGCAGAAGAAGAAGCCCAAACTGAGCCGGGAGAGCCGGGCGGCCTCCCCCTCCGTCCTGTCCGACTCCTCCCCCTCCGAGGACTCTGAAGAGGACATGGCCCTCTGTCCGGCCGAGAGGTGCCAGCAGCCGGAGGGAGACGAGGTCAGTGCCCTGGGGGCTGTGTGGGTTTGGGCCAAATGTAAACGCAAAGGTGCAATAGGTCATTTCCGACTTCTGACGGTCAAGAGAGGAACAGCAGCAACAAACGCCTTCAAACCACAACACTGACACAGGGGTGTCAAACTCTGGAGGGTGTGTTTCAGCACGAGAGATGCATTTCATTGTCTTTCATTGGCTAAAGAGTCCACACACCTTGTTCTCCAGGCCTTAATTGGCTGCTGATTGAAAGAAAACCACAAATACCTGCAGACACTGCGGCCCTCCAGGACTGGAGTTTGACACCCCTGTATTACACGTTAATGTAGCAGAGCATTTCTAAACATTTAACATTATCTATGGTCAAGCTGTAAACCCTACACTGTGTAGTGCTCTACACTGCTACACTCTTTCTGCCAGGCACTTCAGAACACTTAGGAACACTTTAAAATCATCTCGACTGAATCAATTTAGCCATCCCTAGAGGCACTTGGAGATTGTTAGAAAGCCAGCCCAGGTGCCTTGCTCTAGGACAAGCTTCAGTAGACTATGGCCTGCTCACACAGATTCTTCAGATGTGCCAGATACTCACCTCCAGGAGGGTCCGCTGCTATATCACGGCGCAGAATGTCCATCGGCACCCTATTGCTCTTGGCTATGCCCAATATTAATGATTTCTGAGACTATATCTACCAAAATGTGCACATTTGCTGCTGCTCTCTATAGAGATTGCTATGGCCAGGCTCACAGAGAATTACAGAGTTACACCTTTATCTCTTAAATGAGCTTAAACGGACATTGAGTTGAGCATCTGAGGTGCGTTTAAGATGGCAAACGTTAGCGGGGAACTATGTTTGCAGCAAACAGTTACTGTTGGACGATTTCAAATGAACATTCCATTTAGTTCGCCACTAATGCCTTTTTAATACAAATGGATGCGACATAAATACCTGTGATTTATTTTAAAGGTAAGAATAAATATTACATTGATTGAAGTGTATCATAACAGCTAAATAATTGTCAACTTTTGTTCTCTCTGCAGTTTTCCCAATCAGCAGCCATTTTTGTTTGGCGTGCACTACCTTTTGAAACTGTTAGCTAATGTTAATGGAAAGTTTTTTGGAATATGTTGACAAAAGTTAGCTAAACGTAACATTTGCCGTCCTGAACGCACGACAGGTGTGTGAATCTGTGCTGCTTCGGTCCGACCCCTGCTGTCAGTGACCGTGAATGCTGTCCGACCCCTGCTGTCAGTGACCGTGAATGCTGTCTGACCCCTGCTGTCAGTGACCGTGAATGCTGTTGGATCTTCTCAGGTGGACTGGGTCCAGTGTGATGGCAGCTGCAACCAGTGGTTCCACCAGGCCTGCGTGGGGGTGACCCCTGAGCTGGCTGAGAAGGAGGACTATATTTGCGTCAGCTGTACTGTAAAAGATGGCCACCTGCGAAAATGAGGAGAGGAAGGTTTGGAAGAAGACTGGAGGATGTTTTTTCTTTTTTTTGTGTGTGTTCTTCTTGAAAAGCCACAGCTCTGGGTGTGTAACTGACCCCGCCTCCCCTCATGTCCTGACCCCGCCCCCTTAGGTCCAGACCTTCCCACTGCCCCGCCCCCTCAGGTATTGACCCCGCCCACTGCCCCGCCCCCTCAGGTCCAGGCTGTCCTCTCTGCTCCCTTGTCCTGACCCCGCCCACTGCCCCGCCCCCTCAGGTTCAGACCTTCCCATGGCCCCGCCCCCTCATGTCCTGACCCCGCCCCCTCAGGTCCAGACCTTCCCTCGGCCCCGCCGCCTCATGTCTTGACCCCGCCCACTGCTCTGCCCCCCTCAGGTTGGGACCTTCCCACCGCTCCCCTTCCTTCCCTTTTGTAACAACGGTGCTACTTATTCCTTACGGGATCGTTTTCCACAATTTATGAGACTGTTTGGTCACTTTTTTGTATTGATTTTTTTCCCCCCCTCCCTCTCCTATGAACTGTTTTTGTGGTTGTCTAAAAAATGGCAGGATTTTGGAGTGTTCTGCTGGGGTTTCCATCCCACTGGCGCAAGAGAGTCTACAGACGAAGCACCTTGTGAAAAAGAAAACAAAAAAACAGGATTCTTTCTCCGTTCCTCTGGGGCTTTCCCGCATGCGAAACCAGAGACACTGGGTGCAGGGACTCATTTTTCACCAAAAAGAAGCTTACAAAAAAAAAAAAAAAAATTTCAAGAGAAACTTATTTTTTTGGAAACCCACTGTTTAGTACAAGCATCTGGATAATATAAAAAAAAAAAAAGTTTTTTTTTTTTTCTTCTCTTTTTTCGTAGATTAGGTTAATTTATCTGAGCAATAACGTCTATGTCTGAGTTCAGTGGCTTGAGATCTCTTCTGAACAGTGTGTTGGTGCTTTAGCGATGGTTTGATGTACAGAATGCTCCCTATTAGACTGTGGGGTCAAAGTGGTGGACTAGAAAAGTAGCAGACAGAAGGAAATGTGTAAAGTTACTGCCACAGCTGTATGGGGCTTTTCTTTGGGTGGGGGGAGGGTAGCTTGTGTTGGGTGAGGGTAGCAGATGTTGCAGTTTATATTGTGGAATAAAACCCTTTGTTCTGATATCACATTTTTCTGCACGGTCTTTCCATTTCTTTTTAAAGTCTCTGGTATTTGGTCCTTATTAAACTTCCAGGGAGTGTTGTTCATTCTGATTGGAGAGGCATGTCTGCAGGAAACGCGGCAGATCGCTGCTGGGATGGTCGTACATGTGGTACGACTGGAACATTTTGTGAAACCTTTCTTTATTTGATCGTGGAAATGTAACTGTCACACATGTCCCTGACGTCACATCGCTGTGTCAACATCTGGATGGTGAGAGGGGCCAGCCGCTTGCCAACCACAGGTATTCACACACATTCTTTTATTTATTTATTTTTAATAACGCAGCCAATCAGTGAGGTGAGTGGTGCCGTCCGTACGACAGCGGACTCGAGTTTCTGTGCAGTTGGGGGTTCAAACCAGTCCCATAGCATTTTCTGTGCTGGGATGCCATCTGTCTTGAATAAAATTGTCTGAATACAATATTTAAAATTATGAAAGAAGAGTGGATTGTATGCTTAAGTAAAAAAAAAAAAAAAATCTCTTCCTTTCTTTTTCTGTCTCCATTTATCTTCATTTACAAAAGGTTTCTTGCAATATGGATTACTGGAGTGATGGCAGTGCACTAGGACATGATCACAAATGGATAGATCAACATTTGGAGTACTTATCACAATCATTAAAAGGACTTTTGTTGGGGAAGCAAGGATTATGTAAAATGTGTTTAAAATGGCAACTCCTGAATCCAGCCGTTTTAATAGTAATTTAACCGTCTAGCATTCTGAATACTGAACACAAGTGTGTCAACAGTTAAAACCATTATCAGCAGAGCAACCTGTTGGCTTAACCTTCATCAAAATGGAGTTAGTTCCAAAAATGATTCATGTCTAATCTAAAGACATGGTTCATCTACCTTAAAACAATGAAGGTTACAAACAAACGCATAACAGTCACAATGGAAATGGAAGAACATTCCAAACCCTAAGCTGTTTCCTCCCAAAATGATCATGACCTGAAGACTGCCAAACATTCCAAAAAGACCTGTGATGAAAAGTAGAACGCCAGACCAAGGTGCAGGACTTGGATGCTGACTTCCAATTAAACCAAAAATAAAAGGTCTGTTGCAAAGTTTGGGATCTTCAGGCAGGGTGTCAGCATGAGGCACACACACACGCAAGCAAGCATACACACAGAAACGCACACATACATAGTCGACCCCCCCCCCCCCCCCCCCAACGATTTTTGTGTTAAAATATTGTTACAAAACTATTGTAAATCCCCTCCTATCAAGGCTCACTGACATGTTGACTCACCCTCTGCCTGTGCTTAAATTAGTGCTTAAATTTGTGTTTCAAAGTATGCAGTTGACGGGCCGGCTCATTGGTTGAAAATTGGTTCTAATTGCCACAGCCAATGGCATTTCAACGTCAGCGCGTTCACAGAGAAGGGGGTGGGATAAACAGTGTTGTGGCTTGAGCGTATTTGTCGCTGCAATACCTCTCTTGACCATTAGAACTCCGTACAGACCACCTTCGGCAAACAGTTCAATGTGATACTGGGATCATTCCCGAACTGATCAACCAGTGCTTCCCATCTAACTTGCTAGATTGTTTTGTGTACATTAACTGCAAGACATGATGCAAAACGTGTTGGGTTCTCAAGAGTATCTTTCGCCCTTTGTACTGGGCAACCAAGAAGGCTCTCAATCTGAAATTCTTTGATCCATGAACATTTCAGGACAACAAATAGGCTACTGCTCTTTTGCTCAATACTGCAATTATAGTGTATTAAACAAGTGTGAAGATTCTGTATTCTGGAGATCCAATTCTGGCCATCTCTTCAAAATAAAATGAGTCAAAAATGAACAATTAAAGTCAAATAAACTCGTAAATTCTGAAAGAAAGGGTATTAAACTCAACTATGCAGTAATGAACCTTAGGGGCTTGGGGAGTATTATATTAGAGATTTCTGGATGTCCAAGTTATAATTTTTGTCCATTTTGGGCAGGCAAAGGGGTCAAAACGAGCAGCTTTTTAAACACAGGAGCCTCTCTTCACTGTGTAAAGCTATGTGAGAGCAAGATGATTTCCACGTCTTGAAATAACTGTCTTTGCTCTGGGTTAGATCCATCCTCATTTTTCCTCATTACTTTCTCATTACTTTATTACAACATTTTAAGAAAGGCTTGACAGACATACTCATTAGGCCAAACATGCCAAACAAAGCCGATATGGTTGCTCGAAGTACACGTGAAACACGCAAACTTTTAAACATGAGGTTCAGGTGGGTGTGAAAAACCCAGGTTCAGAAAGTAAAAGGTCTCCCCACAGTTTTGTTCCAACCACCTGGATTTGCTCATTAGCACAATTATTCAGCCATGCGGTAGAACTAATTGGAGAGATTAATTGGTGGAGTGAATGGGTGGAAGTAAGGTAAATGACACCTGGCAGGACTTTTTCTTTCTAACTCCTGGATTTTACACCTCTAGGTTGATGGCACAATCATAGTTTTTATTCTGAACAGTTATGGAGTGACTGATGCCAATGATATTCCAAACCAAAACAAAAAAAAATCTCTTTCCATGCCCTATTATTTTGTGAAAACAACATTAATTGACAAGGTTGTCGCAAGTTTATTCTTTAAAAGTAGTTCTGTAGTTCTGCTTCTGTGGTTCATTCGTTGGTTAGGTGTTGCATGTTGGATGTTAAAATCTTAAGTGGGCCAGTACAATTAAAATGGCGACCAATAAAGCAAAATCTCGTCTGAAATGCTGAGAAAAGATTACCTGAACGCTTTAGCGCCACCTCACGAAAAGCGAGAGTTGCTACAACGTTTCAATCGTACACACGCCGCAAAGCTGCGTAGTCATGTATCTTCCCTTCCGGCAGGGGGAGCAACGTTCCCTGCTAGCGGAAGTGTGAGCTTGAATGTTGGTGATCTGACAGCTCCCCCTCCTCACTGGAGCTCCGAGCATTGGCGCGCTCTGGCGCATCATTTTGCGATTCTGCAGCGGCGCCAGGCTCTACGCACAGAAGTATGGCGGGTGTAAACGCTTCGGGACCCGGCTCGGTTTCGGCCGCTGGCCCCGTTCAACAGGGACTTAAGGAGGCGCTCATAGAAACGTTGACGGCGATCCTCTCGCCGGTGCAAGAAGTACGCGCTGCCGCGGAGGAGCAGATCAAAGTACTCGAAGTAACTGAGGGTGAGTCCCTCGGCTAAAATCATAGCCAGCTAGCGGGAAGCGCGGTTCTAACTACCATGTGAATTTGAGTTTCTTGGGCCTGCTAAGGAAGACCAAGTGAACTGTTTTAATTACAAAAACAGGACTGATTGTTTACAAAGTATAATTTGCTTACCAGCTAGCTAGAGATCAAGTTAGTTCAGTTGTTAGACAAGAAGCCAATTAAGTGGTTAAATAGTATATCGCTTGTGATTTGGCTTGCTACGCGTCATGACTAGCGAGCCACAGACCCTAGCTAGCAGCAGTAGCAATACATGCAAGCTGTCATACCTTGATGATGCATTTCTAATGTCTTCTTAAACCAAACGAATGCAGTTTAGATCATTTTTTTCTTTAATTTGATATGTAATGTGCTCCCTACCTTAATGACGATGAGCAATAAAACTGCATGCTATATTGCAATTAAAGCCGAATCTCGCGAAACTAATACATTGCCCTGAACTTTACCGCCCCGATCATCAGCTAGTTAATATTAGGTCTGGTGGCATAAAATGCATCCTAGCTAGAATGGTCCGAGAACTGCAAACTATAGTTCCCACTTCATAATCTAGCTGGCTGAAGTTAGTTGGCATACCGTTACATCTACACCGCGAGCTAACCTAGCTTCCATCTCGGTGTTTTCACAATATAAAGAACAGGCTCACTTAGAATAGACATACCTTCGGCCCCCCGCCCTAATGGTCAGTCCAAGAAACGAGCAAGCCGGGTGATGGGTTTGACGCATGGAAACCAAGGCTAGCTAGTTTGCTGTCTGGACTTTCGGTTCGTAGTGGTGAGTCGTAATTGGCCACTTATGTTACGGCTGATATCCAACCGCTTTTTGGAACCGCGAAATGTATCCCATATCCCATATGTAGCCTACTAGGCAAGCCAGGGTTGCCAGATGCATGTGCAAATCCCGCCATTTTGGCACATACTTTCCATTTTGTATAAACCTCCCACGGGCGGCTTTGTCTCTCCCAGTCCGCCTGTGGTCCTCAATTGATGACGATGGTACATAGTGAGCAACTGTTAGTGGTTTGAGGTCTTGATGTCCTTATGAGAAGTGCGGCATAGGACGATATACACTCAATGAGCAATTTATTAGACTTATTTTTTTAAACTTATTGGTCTTCTGCTGATGTAGCCTATCCACGTAGAGCTTTTCACACATTGTGTGTTCAGAGATGCTGTTTTGCATACCACTGTTGTAATGTGTGGTTATTTGGTGTTACTGTCACCTTTGACCAGTCTGGCCATTCTCCTCTGACCTCTCATTAACAACATGTTCCTGTCTGCAGAACTGCTGCTCTCTGGATATTATTGTTTTTCGAACCATGCTCTGCAAACTCTAGAGACTGTTGTGCATGGATATCCCAGGAGATCAGCAGTTTTTGAGATACCCAAACCACCCTGTCTGGCACCAACAACCATTCCACGGTCAAAGTCACTTTGATCACATTTCTTTCTCTCCCCGTTCTGACATTTGGTCTAAACAGTAGCTGAACCTCTAGACCTTGTCTGCGTGCTTTTATGTATTTAGTTGCTACCTTGGATTGGCTGATTTAAAAATTGCATTCAGAAGCTGGTGTGCAGGTATATCTCATAAATTCTTTGTCAACATACTGCAAGTTCAGTAAATATAAAAACTTAACCTGACTTCCTTAACCGATCCTTAATTTCACTGCCATTTTTGGATCTGTGTTGATGGTTTCTACATGCATTCAGATCCTTCCATTGACCATGTTCATTGAAGTTTGTCCAAACAGATTTACTTTTTAGATGTTGATTGGTTGAGAATTGAGGGGGTGTATGTCTTCGGGGGTGTTTTTGAAAAGGGGAAACATTTTATGTGCCCAGTGTTTAATATGGCCGGATATGAGTGAAAAGGGCTGTAAATAATATCTCCCTTGTTCATGTGTTGCATATTTTTAGGCAGTTATTTAGGAAAATGTTTCAGAATTTTCATTGCTACTACTGAAACCTGGTGAACAAGCAACCTAACACCTATACTAGAAACACGTTGTTCCTCAGTAAACATTTTTTTGGATGCAGTGTACAGTACCACAGAATATAACTGCCATGTGCAAGGTGTGGCTGGTGGAGTTGAGAATGTTTCTGTGCCCTTATCACAGCTACACACCGTGGGCTGACATAACATCTGGACTGCTACACGGTGCGTTTATAAATATAATGTGTACAAATCTGAGGACAGACTTTTCCCATGTTTCATCTGCTTCATGAGGAACTGGCCTCCAGTAATAGTTCGACATTATTATTATTTTCTTTTACACCCCTAGAAATCAGGTGTTCTGGAACAGTCCCAAGGTTTTTTCGTAATCGGCGTGAGCAGCCGTGCCAGCCCTCTTTCGCGAGATGTCCGCTGTGTCAGAAGAGCTTTTATCGGTGTTAATTACATCGTGCTGACAGTGAAAATGGGGGGGAAAGAGGGTCATTGATTGTCTGTCGTCCGGGGGCCATTGTCACAGACGGGGCTGAACCTTTTCTCCTCTGCAGCGTGACCCTGCTCTGGGGGGGGAAGGCCCGGTTGTGCTGGCGGTCTGGTGTTCAGCGCTGCTCAGCGGTGGTGACCTCGGGCTGCGAGTCTGAGGCGCCGCTGTAGGGACGTCAGCAGTAGCATTGTCTCCTGGCTCATGGCGTCTCTTTCAGCTAATCCCCCCCCCCCCCCAGGCAGGGAGTGGCGACCGGGGGTGTCGCATTACAACAGTCCCTTGCGCTGAGCTTTTGCTGCCATTTCAATTTCTGGGTGGAAATATGGCTTACTGAACGCAGCTGTCGCAAAGGAGCGGGTCATAGCCGAGAGCAGCGTTCTGCTGTATTCTATTTGTTGTGGTTGACGTTACATTACATTAGAGTACAGTTATTTAGCTGATGCTTTTATCCAAAGCGACTTGCTGTTGCCCCCTGGAGCAATGCGGGGTTAAGGGCCTTGCTCAAAAGCCAATCACCTGTGCGTATCTTATCGTGGCCACACAAGGGCTTGAACCACCAACCTTCCAGTCCTAGTCATGTACTGTGTCCACTAGGCCACAGGCTGCCCCACTTTGGGTGAAAATGTTTGTTGCGGAGGACCCCATTGCTGGACGGCCCTGTTCTTCTTATTTTCTCTTATTCTTATTCTTCTTATTTTCCGTAAATTACATCGATGAGCTCATTAGTTCTGTACTATGTGTGGGTGGTTCACTTGTAGCCTGGACCACAGCAAATGCGGGACACAAACACAGGGACATAAAGGTCTTCAGTGGTTCCTGTTTTAGACGACACGTGATCGGCATGACAACTCAGTCACAGATATGGTCCTCCAGGAACAGGGTTACCTATAACTGCCCAAGAAAAAATATACTGCTGCCCGAATGCATTTATGTAATAAATGGTGAAATGTAGTGAATCTCTTGTGTGAAGTGCTGAATTGGTGTATTTTTGTACCAGAGTTTGGGGTTCACCTGGCGGAACTCACCGTTGACCCCCAGGGAGCCCTCGCCATTCGACAGGTGAGCAGTGAAACCTTGAAATCTCACCTGGGTCAACAAGGCATCATATTCAAAATACTTTTACCCTTTCAGTCCTAAGACTGCCATATGGCACTCTTGACCTAATACCTTTTCAACCAATCAAAATGACTGCTATACTACACTTTTGAGCCCCTCTTAAGACCCTACTGAATTCTTGACTTTCTCTATTTTCTCAACCAAAGCCGAAACGCCGTGGTATTTAGGTGGAGCCTCTTCGTATTGGGCTTGGGACTGAAAGCGTTAATTCCTTACATGCTGCTCTGATGTGAACGTCCTTGAGAGTTTGTGATGTCCCGCCAAAGCGTTAGCCTTGCTCGGTGACGTGTGATTGGGCTGTGTGGTCCAGGGCTGGTGGGCTGTCGCGCAGCGGTTGGTGTGCGCCTGCAGTAAGAAGCTCTCTCTTTCTCCTCAGCTGGCCTCTGTCATTCTGAAGCAGTATGTGGAGACACACTGGTGCTCCCAGTCGGAGAAATTCAGGCACCCAGAGACCTCTGAGCGGGTATGGACACACTTTTGTGTGTGTGTGGGAGTGAGAGAGTGTGCTAGTGTGTATAGTATGTGCGTTTGTACGAATATGACTGAATTGTGTGTGTGTGTCCAGTGTCCAGTGTATTTGGTCTTATATGCAAGTGTGTGAATGAAGTATAGTACAGTTTGTGTGTTTGCATGTATGGCATGGTGTTGGTAACAGTGTAGTGAGTGTGTGTGAGTATGTGTGGGGTTGTGTATTTACGTGCTCGCGCGGTGTTTCCCACGGTGCAGGCGAAGGTGGCGATCAGGCAGCTGCTCCCGGGCGGTCTGCGGGAGTCCATCAGTAAGGTGCGGTCCAGCGTGGCGTACGCGGTGTCGGCCATCGCGCACTGGGACTGGCCCGAGGCCTGGCCCGAGCTCTTCACCCTGCTGATGGAGATGCTGGTCAGCGGCGACGTCAACGCCGTGCACGGCGCCATGAGGGTGCTCACCGGTACGCCCTGCAACACTGTCTGTACACGCCCGTCTGTACACGCCCTGCAACGCTGTCTCTCACATTACTGTACACGCCCTGCAACACTGTCTGTACACGCCCATCTGTACACGCCCTGTAACGCTGTCTGTACACGCCCTGTAACGCTGTCTGTACACGCCCGTCTGTACACGCCCTGCAACACTGTCTGTACACGCCCATCTGTACACGCCCTGTAACGCTGTCTGTACACGCCCGTCTACACACCCTGCAACACTGTCTGTACACGCCCTGCAACGCTGTCTGTACACGCCCTGTAACGCTGTCTGTACACGCCCATCTGTACACGCCCTGTAACGCTGTCTGTACACGCCCTGTAACGCTGTCTCTACACGCCCATCTGTACACGCCCTGTAACGCTGTCTGTACACGCCCTGTAACGCTGTCTGTACACGCCCGTCTGTACACGCCCTGCAACACTGTCTGTACACGCCAATCTGTACACGCCCTGCAACACTGTCTGTACACGCCCATCTGTACACGCCCTGTAAAGCTGTCTGTACACGCCCGTCTACACGCCCTGCAACACTGTCTGTACACGCCCGTCTGTACACGCCCTGCAACGCTGTCTGTACACGCCCTGTAACGCTGTCTGTACACGTCCGTCTGTACACGCCCTGCAACACTGTCTGTACACGCCCATCTGTACACGCCCTGTAACGCTGTCTGTACACGCCCGTCTACACGCCCTGCAACACTGTCTGTACACGCCCTGCAACGCTGTCTGTACACGCCCTGTAACGCTGTCTGTACACGCCCATCTGTACACGCCCTGTAACGCTGTCTGTACACGCCCTGTAACGCTGTCTCTACACGCCCATCTGTACACGCCCTGTAACGCTGTCTGTACATGCCCTGTAACGCTGTCTGTACACGCCCGTCTGTACACACCCTGCAACACTGTCTGTACACGCCAATCTGTACACGCCCTGCAACACTGTCTGTACACGCCCATCTGTACACGCCCTGTAACGCTGTCTGTACACGCCCGTCTACACGCCCTGCAACACTGTCTGTACACGCCCGTCTGTACACGCCCTGCAACGCTGTCTGTACACGCCCTGTAACGCTGTCTGTACACGCCCATCTGTACACGCCCTCCAACGCTGTCTGTACTCGCCTTGTAACGCTGTCTGTACACGCCCGTCTGTACACGCCCTGTAACACTGTCTGTACACGCAGTCTGTACACGCCCTGTAACGCTGTCTATCACACTACTGTACACGCCCTGTAGCGCTGTCTGTACATGCCCTGCAACACTGTCTGTACATGCCCGTCTGTACACGCCCTGTAACACTGTCTGTACACGCAGTCTGTACACGCCCTGTAACGCTGTCTATCACACTTCTGTACACGCCCTGCAACGCTGTCTGTACACGCCCATCTGTACACACCCTGCAACGCTGTCTGTACACGCTCGTCTGTACACGCCCTGCAACGCTGTCTCACATTACTGTACACGCCCTGTAGCACTGTCTGTACACGCCACCTAACCCTGTCAGTGAAACTCATTACACCCTTTAATGCTGTCAATCACACGCCTGTACACGCCCTGTTACCCTGTCTGTCACACCCATCTGTTCACACCCTCTAAAGCTGTCAATCACACAAATATACAGTATTGAAGTGAAAGCGTAGTCTTTTTGTTGAACCTTTTTTATTCTAATTAATGTCAAATAATCTTTTAATAGCCACACAAACTGTTGCCTTTACACTGGAAGCATAAAAACAGGCAATTATCAGTCATCTTTGTACAGCCACATCTCTCTCTCTCTCTCTCTACCCCCTATCTCCTTCTGTCCCACCATCTCTTACTCTGTCTCTCCCCCCCTGCAGAGTTCACCCGTGAGGTGACGGACACACAGATGCCCCTTGTCGCCCCGGTGATTCTGCCTGAGATGTACAAGATCTTCACCATGGCCGAGGTGCGCTGTGACAGTCCCCGACTGCTTTGTGTCACTAATGCAACAGCTCTTAGGAGGCGACAAACACCAGTACACCCAACTGCTCACACCTGTACACCAGTACTCCAGACTGCTCACACCAGTACACCAAAACAGAAACGTGGTGTTCTGTAGGCTGTCGACAACAAAATAACTTTCTGTCACTATCAGACCAGGGTCAAATAATTATTCTTCAGACATCAGCAAAATATCTCCAGATTATTTTTGACATTTGTGTTTTGGGTTGTGTTTCTGGAAAATTCTAGGGGATCCGCAGCTGTGTAATTGAAATTCGACCAGCATCTCTCTAGTCGAGGCGTTTGGAGTGCGGATTTGATCCTGGGTCTGCTTGGCCGAGAGAGTAACCCCACGACGGGTGGGAACACAGCCTGAGTGCTCTTCCGCCATTTTGTCTCCTGCAGGTTTACAGCATTCGCACCCGCTCCAGAGCAGTGGAGATCTTCACCACCTGTGCCAACCTCATCTCTGCCATCGAGGAGCTGGAGAAGGTGAGGCAGGATGAACAGTGTCGTCGATGGGTCTGCCGGTTGGTAGCTAATTCGGTAAAGCGAGCGCCAGGAGTGAGCAACACTGTCTTGGATTGAATTTGACTCGTATCCAGGAGGTAATTGGCTTTGCGTCACTCAGGGATATGAAAGCTGTAGGGATCTGTGTGTTCTCCGGCTGCCAATCCGGGCACCCGTGGCTAGCTTTCTCTGTGTACGCGTATGACTGGGTCTCCTTGTGAAAAGAAGCTGGCCAGCACGGGCGTATTTTGGTGGAGACCTGTGGATTACCTTCACTCTCAAGCAAGCAGCCGTGTTTCAGCAAGCTTGTAGATCCGGGGTGGCAAACTGAATTCCCAGGGGGCCGCAGTGTCTGTGGGTTTTTGTGGTTTTCTTTCAGTCAGCTGTCTGTTAAGGCCAATTAGGGCCTTGAGAACAAGGCGTGTGGATACTTTAACCAATCAATGACTTGAATGAACCCAGAACACCCCAAAAACAAGCAGACACAGCGGCCCTTCAGGATTGGAGTTTGACACCTGTGTTGTAGATGGTTTGTGAATTGGACATTACAAATTCTGGTTGGCTCAGAGATGCCAGATATGAATAAGTGTCCTGAATGTATGCGGTCTCAAAGCGACTTTCGAACAAACAAGCCAAAAATATTGCATCTTGCGTGGATAGAGGAACATTCGAATTTGAGAGAAGCGGTTCCGTATCTTTCTGGAGGAGGTGTGCAGTGATGGTGTCGCTTTGTTCCTCTCTGCAGGGGGCGGCCAAAGCCCTGATATTCCCGGTAGTGCAGCAGTTCACCGAAGCCTTCGTCCAGGCTCTGCAGATGCCTGACGGGCCGTCGTCCGACAGCGGCCTCAAAATGGAGGTCCTCAAGGTGACACTGGGGCAGCTTGGGACCCTAAAAGTGTTTTTTATTTTCATATTCTTGAGATACGTTTGGTAAGAAGACAGAATATGGGAAATCTAGCTTGACGCTAGCCACAAAAGCAATGGTTACAACTACACTTTACTCTTTTGTGTAAATTAATGATTTGTTGTGCAAATGAGTGTTGTTTACACATCAAAAGCACTACCGGTCTATTTGGTTTAAATAATATTAGGCTGCTAGCCTGTTAACAAGCTGCTAACCTCTCAGCTAATTTGGCTGTATTGGTGCTCTAGCTGAAATCCTTAAGGTTTTTATTTTTTTTTGTATTTCTAAATACAGAAAAGCTGAAAGCTTTAAAATATGAGTAGCTGTTGCAAGGTCCTTTCTCAGGATTCTCTAATAAGTGCTCAGCACTTGGGGGCCTACCAACGCTCAGCATTCACTTTATAAGCACTGATCTGAGGTCAGTTTGGCTTCTTTGGAGGGGTGGGGGTGGGTAGGGTGACCGAGGCTGTGTTTGAATCCCCATACTCGTACTACATGTCTGTGAAAATGAGTAACTGCCTGAATGTCAGTGAAAACTGAAATGTGGTACAAGTAGCATGCTAGCACGCGGTTTTGAGTCTCGTGGGATCTGCCCCTTCCTCGTAGGCGGTGACGGCCCTGGTGAAGAACTTCCCCAAGACCATGGTGACCTCCATGCAGCAGATCCTGCCCATCGTCTGGAACACCCTGACCGAGAGCGCGGCCTTATATCCTTTAGGGGCTAACGTTCGGCCTCTGTGTGTGGGCCCTGTGTGTCAGACGGCCTACGTGCTGAATGTGGTTATTATGTGTGTGGGCTCTGTGTCTCAGAAGGCCTACGTGCTGAATGTGGCGTCTGCTCATGTGCATGTTATATTTAAGGCCCTAGATTTCCCTCTTTTGATTACTGTGGTGCTGCACTTCACATTGTAGGTTTGTGTAATTTTTGAAATTGTTTTACACGTAAACCTTTTATATGCACATCTGTGCGCTCTCGAAGAGTCATCTGAATTAACTTGATGTTAGATGCATTTTGAAGACTGTGGGGGGGGGACAAGACAAGAGTTCTGACAAGAGTTTGACGAAGCAAGTTCAGATAGATTCAGACCAATTAGTGATGGCAGTTAATTGTTCATTGTAAACTGCCTTTATCACTAAAAGTTAAATTATCCGGCTGTTGGCATTCCTTAACTTCATCCTGCACCTATGTCCGAACCGAAGTCAACTACACCGAGGAGGTGGACGACCCCATTGACTCTGATGGTGTGTGCTCCCTTGATACCAAATTATCAAATTAGGTCGATTTGTTCCCATTGTGTTTTTTCCTCAATGGAGACACAAAATATTGGAGTGCCTTGAAGCAGTGCGTGTCACTGAAAATGGTTGTAGAATACAGAAGATGGGTTCTGAAGGACATCGGCAGAACGTTCACCCCGAAATGTTTGTGTTCCGTGCTTTCATGCAGGTGAGGTTCTTGGCTTTGAGAACCTGGTGTTCAGCATCTTTGAGTTCGTCCACACCCTGCTGGAGAACACCAGGTTCAAGAGCACGGTGAAGAAAGCTCTGCCTGAACTCATCTACTACGTCATCCTCTACATGCAGATCACCGAGGAGCAGGTGTGATCCCACCCAGATCTGGCACAAATATATCCCCCAGGGCCTGGCACAAATATATCCCCAGGGCCTGGCACAAATATATCCCCAGGGCCTGGCACAAATATATCCCCGGGACCTGGCTCAAATATATCCCCTGGGACCTGGCACAAATATATCCCCTGGGACCTGGCACAAATATATCCCCTGGGCCTGGCTCAAATATATCCCCTGGGCCTGCTCAAATATATTCCTGGGACCTGGCACAAATATATCCCCCAGGGCCTGGCACAAATATATCCCCTGGGCCTGGCTCAAATATATCCCCTGGGCCTGCTCAAATATATTCCTGGGACCTGGCACAAATATATCCCCCAGGGCCTGGCACAAATATATCCCCGGGACCTGGCTCAAATATATTCCCGGGACCTGGCACAAATATATCCCCCAGGGCCTGGCACAAATATATCCCCAGGAACTGTTTCAAATATATTCCTGGGACCTGGCACAAATATATCCCCAGGACCTGTCTGAAATACAGAAGCTGGAGAAGTTGGTCTTGAAAATGGGTATAAAAAATAGATGTTTCTTTTGTGTAAAAAAAAAACCCCCAAAAAAATCTGCAGGTAATTTATTTGTGTCAAAAAGGGTTATAGTATTTGATGCAGGTCTGGGACCTTCAGTTCACTGTCCCTTTTAATGCCAGGTCATTTGGGATCAGATCAGATCAGATCTAGCTATTACCAGCTACCAGCTACCAGCTGTTTCAAAACATAGCTTAAGCCGTATATTTCAGCAGGGACTGCTCTGGTTACCATGAACCCGTGAACAGAGTAATGCAGTATATGTGATGTGTTAATTCCTGTGATGCCATCTTTTAGGTTTAGTGAAACCATTTTGGTTGAATTGTTTCAAAAAGGACTCCACTCCACTTGGGGAACGGATTGTGATTTGCCCTGTCCTCACAGATCAAGGTGTGGACGGCCAACCCTCAGCAGTTTGTGGAGGACGAAGACGACGACACCTTCTCCTACACCGTGCGCATCTCTGCGCAGGACCTGCTGCTGGTACGATACACACCAAATCTTTTTGGGGGAAGAAAAAAAAACAAACACTCCACAATAAAAATTAAAAAAAAGCAATAAGGCTGGAAGGTCATGGTATATTACCAATATAGTCAAGGTGTGTGTGGATTGATATTATGCTGAAGCAGGATCAGGTGTATTTTTGTAAGGTTATTACCCAGAGATAATTTCCCACATCAGTCTCCTCTTGGCCTTTGGCAGTATGCCGGGAGCTGAGTATCTGGTGAACCTATAGCATCTTTGGTGACCCCCTCCCCCCTGTTCCTGGTTGCTAGGCAGTGGCCGCGGAGTTCCAGAACGAGAGCGCGGCAGCGTTAGCGGCGGCCGCTACCAAACACCTGCAGGAGGCGGAGCAAGCGAAGAACGGCGGGAACGAGCACTGGTGAGGGCAAGGAAGATTGTCTGGCCAACAGCTGTGTTTCAAGCAGTGGTTTTATAGTCTGTGTGGCTCTCTCAGGCTCTGGGTGTTGTTGACTGTATGGCTCTGTGACTGATGTTGACTGTGACTGATGTTGACCGTGTGGCTCTGTGATCGATGTTGACTGACTGTGTCGCTCTGAGTGATGTTGACCGTGTCGCTCTGTGAGTGATGTTGACCGTGTCGCTCTGTGAGTGATGTTGACCGTGTCGCTCTGTGAGTGATGTTGACCGTGTGGCTCTGTGAGTGATGTTGACCGTGTGGCTCTGTGAGTGATGTTGACCATGTGGCTCTCTGAATGATGTTGACCTTGTGGCTCTCTGAATGATGTTGACCTTGTGGCTCTGTGAGTGATGTTGACCGTGTGGCTCTCTGAGTGATGTTGACCATGTGGCTCTGTGAGTGATGTTGACCGTGTGGCTCTGTGATCGATGTTGACCGTGCGGCTCTGTGATCGATGTTGACCGTGCGGCTCTCAGGTGGAAGATCCACGAGGCCTGCATGCTGGCGCTGGGCTCGGTGAAGAGCATCATCACGGAGAACGTGAAGAGCGGACGCGTGCAGTTCGACATGCACGGCTTCCTGGCCAACGTCATCCTCTCCGACCTCAACCTGGCCGGTCAGTCTGCGCTGGGCTTTCTGGGGTCGCGTCACATCAGGGTTTGATCAATTAAAGCAGTTAATTACACAGTTAACTCCCCTTTCCTGGGTTCAGGGGGCTGAATTAGTTGCTGATATTAAGCTGACCAGCACACAAACGAAAACCAGTACACCATGCGGCTCTCCAGGACCACTGACCTACCAGAAACTTTTTAGTCAAACGTGCTACAAACCCAAAATGCAGCAGTTAGATGAAAGCTGAATTTTGCCCTGGATGTTAAAAGAAAAGCGATTTGTTTAAATGCAGCGGCCTCCCCGTTCCTGCTGGGCCGCGCCCTCTGGGCGGCCAGCCGCTTCACCGCCGCCATGTCCCCCGAGCTGATCCAGCAGTTCCTCCAGGCCACCGTCAGCGGCCTGCACGACAGCCAGCCGCCCTCTGTGCGCATCTCTGCTGTACGCGCCATCTGGGGGTGAGCCTCTCTCTCTCTCTCTCTTTCTCTCTCTCTCTTTCTCTGTCTCTCTCTCTCTCTCTTTCTCTCTCTCTCTCTCTCTCTCTCTCTCTCTCTCTTTCTCTCTCTCTCTTTCTCTCTCTCTCTTTCTCTCTCTCTCTCTCTCTCTCTCTCTCTCTCTGTCTCCCTCTCCGTCTCTGTCTCTCACTCTCTCTCTCTCTCTCTCTCTCTCTCTCTCTCTCTCTCTGTCTCCCTCTCTGTCTCTGTCACTCTCTCTCTCCCTCTCTCTCTTGCTCTCGCTCTCTCTGTCTCACTCTCTCTCTCCTCACTCTCATTTTCTCTCTCTCTCTCTCCCCCTCTCCCCCTCTCCCTCTCTCTCTCTCCCTCTCTCTGTCTCTGTCACTCTCTCTCCCTCGGTCTCTCTCTCTCGCTCTCGCTCTCTCTGTCTCTCTCTGTCCTCACTCACTCACTCCTCTCTCTGCTTTTATAACTGAAAAGTACTAACACGAAAAGTAATTTGACAAATGTAAAAATCCTCTTCCACTTTCTGACTCATTTACTCAAATTATGTTTACTAAAAGAAACTCGCAGAACAAAAATATATTTTTTGTTGCCTTGCATAGATTTGTGGGAGAAATTCCGCTTTTGAGGGAAGTCTACCTTTTGAAGGGAAAGTTACCTTCAAAGAAATTGTTGACGATAAATTGATTTGTCCACTGATGTCCCAAATAATGTAGCAGTTTGGCAATACCAGTCCTCCCGTCTCCCTGAGTGTTCAGCGCCCCTGAGTGTTCAGCGCCCCTGGGTGTTCAGCGCCCCTGAGTGTTCAGCGCCCCTGAGTGTTCAGCGCCCCTGGGTGTTCAGCGCCCCTGGGTGTTCAGCGCCCCTGAGTGTTCAGCGCCCCTGAGCTGCACCCTCTCCATGTGCTGTCAGCGAGACACAGCTGAGCCTGTGGCCTGTTTCAGCTGCAGGTCTAATGGAGTCTGAATAACTCTCTGAACAACCACTACTGTTTTCAGGACCCCGTGCAGTTCCCATGAAACCACAAGATAAGATATTTAGTCTATTTCTTTCTAAATGTACAAAAATAGTAAAAAAAAAAATAATAATCTGTTTCTTGTAAAGCATGTCATTTCTAATGATGTGTGTTGGATATCACATATGTATAGGTTTATTATAATAGACTTAATGCCTGAGATTAGGGTGAAGCTCCACTTTAACCCTTTCAGTTCCGAGCCCAATACGAAGCGGATCCACCCAGATCCCTGAGGGGTTTCGTCTTTGGTTGAGAAAATATAGCAGGGTTTTAATCGGGGCTCAAATCTAAAGTATAGCAGTCATTTTGATCGGTTGATCAGGTATGAGGTCGAGTGCCATATGGCACTCTTGTGACTGAAAGGGTTAACAGCCCCGTCAGAGGAAGCCCTGACCCCCGGCAAATTATAAAAAGGAATATTTAACCGCACTTAAAATGACACAAAGGATAACTAATCCTTAATTTGGTATTCATTAACGATCAAATAACATGACGGCTGGAGCAGAGGTTAACCCTCCGGCAGTGCAGAGAGCGCTGTGGCGTTGGATGAGGGTGACGTTCCCCTTCGGCCCCCTGCAGGTACTGCGACCAGCTGAAGATGTCGGACAGCACCCACGTGCTGCAGCCCTTCCTGCCCAGCGTGCTGGACGGCCTGGTTCAGCTGGCGGCCCAGTTCAGCTCCGAGGTCCTGACCCTGGTGATGGAGACGCTCTGCATCGTGTGCACGGTGGACCCGGCCTTCACCACCGGGGCCGAGAGCAAGATCTGCCCCCTCACCATCGCCATCTTCCTCAAGTACAGCAACGGTAGCGCCTGCCGCTGGGCCGCGCTCACAGCCCAACACACACAGCCCAACACACACTGCCCAACACACACTGCCCAACACACACTGCCCAACACACACTGCCCAACACACACTGCCCAACACGCACAGCCCAACACACACAGCCCAACACACACTGCCCAACACACACTGCCCAACACACACTGCCCAACACACACAGCCCAACACACACAGCCCAACACACACAGCCCAACACACACAGCCCTACACACACTGCCCAACACACACAGCCCAACACACACAGCCCAACACACACAGCCCAACACACACAGCCCAACACACACAGCCCAACACACACAGCCCAACACACACAGCCCAACACACAGCCCCCGCACACAGCCAAACACACTGCCCCCGCTCACAGCCCCACACACTGCCCCCCTACACCCTCGCACACTGCCCCCGCACACAACTCAACACACTGCCCTCTTACACCCCCACACACCTGCCAATTCCATTACTGCTGTTACCAGAGTAAAGCGGGAAGTCTTCCGGTTTGTAGTCCAAAAAGTAGCATTTTTGAGCCATGGGCTCCCTTTGGCAGTTTTTTTATTTGTTTCTTTTTTTCCCTCCATAGGGATTTAGATTTCTGCCTGTTAAAGTAAACTTAAGAGTTGAACGTTTTGTTCTACGAGTTAAGTTACGTCCGTTAATATCTCACCCGCTCCCCCCTCTCCCCAGACCCGGTGGTGGCGTCTCTGGCCCAGGACATCTTTAAGGAGCTGGCCCAGATCGAGGCCTGCCAGGGCCCCATGCAGATGCGGCTCATCCCCACCCTGGTCAGCATCATGCAGGCTCCCATCGACAAGATCCCCGCAGGCCTGTGTGCTGTAAGTGAGCGGCACGTCCACAGTCCATTCCTGATGGAAAATGACACACACCTGTCCACTTAACCCTGTGCAATTGTGCGCATCAAGCGAGGTTGTCACACAAAACTCGCAAGGCCTCCTATGAGAGAAGGAGGGGACGTGTAGAAAGGTTTTATCTCCGTTTTTATTTTCCTGACCTGTGCGGTATTGAACTCGCTGGGTGTGTGTGTGTTGCAGACGGCCATGGTATTGAACTCGCTGGGTGTGTGTGTGTGTTGCAGACAGCCGTAGTATTGAACTCACTGGGTGTGTGTGTATGTTGCAGACGGCCATAGTATTGAACTCACTGGGTGTGTGTGTATGTTGCAGACGGCCATAGTATTGAACTCACTGGGTGTGTGTGTGTGTTGCAGACGGCCATAGTATTGAACTCACTGGGTGTGTGTGTGTGTTGCAGACGGCCATGGTATTGAACTCGCTGGGTGTGTGTATGTTGCAGACGGCCATAGTATTGAACTCGCTGGGTGTGTGTGTGTGTTGCAGACGGTTGTAGTATTGAACTCGCTGGGTGTGTGTGTGTGTTGCAGACGGTTGTAGTATTGAACTCGCTGGGTGTGTGTGTGTGTTGCAGACGGCCATAGTATTGAACTCGCTGGGTGTGTGTGTGTGTTGCAGACGGTTGTAGTATTGAACTCGCTGGGTGTGTGTGTGTGTTGCAGACAGCCATTGACATTCTGACCACGGTGGTTCGGCACACTAAGCCTCCGCTCTCTGAGATGCTGATCTGCCAGGCCTTCCCCGTGGTGGCGCACTGCACCCTGCACACCGACGACAACGCCACCATGCAGGTCTGCACGCTCCCCCCCTCCCTCCCTCCCCTCCCTCCCTCCCTCCCTCCTGTCAGCTCCGCTCCTCAACTCTGACCCTCTTCACCGATAGGCCAGTGAGGATGGGCATCCCCTTTATCGCCGGGTTCCTCCTGAGACGTCTTCCCATCTGGGAGTTCTTTCTCGCCACTGTTCGAGGGTCTTTCTCCCCTAAGGGAGTTGTTTACCTCGCATGCTATTTGGGGGGCTTAGGGCTGATATTTAGGGCTGATATCTTTACCGTTCTGTAAAGCGTCTTTGTGACGGTCTACTGTGGAAAGCGCTATACAAATAAAACTGAATTGAATACATTACATTACATTTTTGCCATTTGGCAGACGCTCTCATCCAGAGCGACGTACGGTTGATTAGACTAAGCAGGAGACAATCCTCCCCTGGAGCAATGCAGGGTTAAGGGCCTTGCTCAAGGGCCCAACGGCTGTGCGGATCTTATTGTGGCTACACCGGGGAATCAAATCACCCCGACCTTGCGTGTCCCAGTCACGTACCTTAACCATTACGCTACAGGCTTGCTCTTAAAGATGTGAGTCCAGTGCGGGAATGTGAGCGAGGCGCTGTGTCTGAAGCTGTCCCCCTGCCCTGCAGAACGGCGGGGAGTGCCTCCGGGCCTACGTGTCGGTGGCGCTGGAGCAGGTGGGCCAGTGGCGGGACGAGCAGGGCCGGGGCGGGCTCTGGTACGTCATGCAGGTGGTGAACCAGCTGCTGGACCCGCGCACGTCCGAGTTCACCGCCGCCTTCGTGGGCCGCCTGGTCTCCACGCTCATCGCCCATGCCGGCACCCAGCTGGGGGACAACCTGGACCAGATCCTCCGCGCCATCCTCAGCAAGATGCAGCAGGCCGAGACCCTCAGCGTCATGCAGGTGACCCGCGCCCCTGTCTGTGCAGAACCTTTTACTGTATGAGCCATACTCTACACACAGTTACACACTGTGGGATTGCTGTCTCCGAAGTCTCCGCTTTATGGAAAAACGTTTTATTGTTTTATATGAACTCTATATCATAAAATAAATATCGTAAAATTACTCAGTATGAGAAAATATGGATATATATATATGGATATATGCATATGCAGTATACCTGATCGGTAGAATGCAAATGCCTGAATGCAGATCTGTTCCTGAACACCCATCTGCCTGGATACCGCCAAGCCTCCACCAAGCCTCGTTGCGTTTGGGAGTGGAAATAACTAGCAACTGGCCGCGGCAGTGAGGACACGCTGGCCTGCACTCCTGTATGGGCCGTGTGTCGTGTACAGTAGAGATGATGGCGTATTGTGAATACAACTGGCCGTTCGAAAAAGTATGGGGGGAAAAAACTGACACGCCCGTATCTGTTTTGAAAAGGCAGAAGGACACAGACACGTGCAGACAGACAGATACTGACACAGACACAAGTGAAGCCTGGAAAGATGTGATCCCGTGTGGTTTGTGTCTCCACAGTCTCTGATCATGGTGTTTGCCCACCTGGTGCACTCCCAGCTGGATCCGCTGCTGGAGTTCCTCTGCAGCCTGCCCGGGCCCACGGGGAAGCCCGCCCTGGAGTTCGTCATGACCGAGTGGATGAGCCGCCAGCACCTGTTCTACGGCCAGTACGAGGGCAAAGTCAGGTGAGCTCTCTACAGCCCTGCTCTGACCCAACACCCCCAGTACGAGGGCAAAGTCAGGTGAGCTCTCTACAGCCCTGCTCTGACCCAACACCCCCAGTACGAGGGCAAAGTCAGGTGAGCTCTCTACAGCCCTGCTCTGACCCAACACCCGCAGTACGAGGGCAAAGTCAGGTGAGCTCTCTACAGCCCTGCTCTGACCCAACACCCCCAGTACGAGGGCAAAGTCAGGTGAGCTCTCTACAGCCCTGCTCTGACCCAACACCCCCAGTACGAGGGCAAAGTCAGGTGAGCTCTCTACAGCCCTGCTCTGACCCAACACCCCCAGTACGAGGGCAAAGTCAGGTGAGCTCTCTACAGCCCTGCTCTGACCCAACACCCCCAGTACGAGGGCAAAGTCAGGTGAGCTCTCTACAGCCCTGCTCTGACCCAACACCCCCAGTACGAGGGCAAAGTCAGGTGAGCTCTCTACAGCCCTGCTCTGACCCAACACCCCCAGTACGAGGGCAAAGTCCGGTGAGCTCTCTACAGCCCTGCTCTGACCCAACACCCCCAGTACGAGGGCAAAGTCCGGTGAGCTCTCTACAGCCCTGCTCTGACGTGTGTATGAGTACCGGCTACAGCTGCAGACAGAAAGTGTATCCTAATGATGTTACTCAACTCAAGTACCGGCTTGAACCAGGGCAATTTATAGAGCTGTCGGCAAATAAAAAACCAAGGCAATTGGTTGGAACAAAAACCAGTCCCCAGACCGGAGTTGTGCACCCCTATCCCTGTGCAGACATTTTGTTTCCCCGTGAGGAAGGTGTCAGGTTACCGAACTGCTGCTCTCTCTCTGCAGCACGGTGGCCCTGTGCAAGCTGCTCCAGCACGGACTCAACACCAACGATAAGCGGCTTCAGGACATCGTGGTGAAGGGCGAGGAGATCTTCAACGCCAACGAGGGGATCCGCACGCGCTCCAAAAGTGCCAAGAGTAAGACCGCCCCGGCCGCTGTGACGGGAGGCCTCCGTTAGCGCAGCGCTAACGCTACGGCACAGCGCTAACGCTACGGCACAGCGCTAACGCTACAGCACAGCGCTAACGCTACGGCACAGCGCTAACGCTACGGCACCGCGCACAATGCCACACGTTTGGCTTGCTAACGAACCGGACCGCGGGCGATAACGTCCCGTCACGCGCCTGCGATGGCTGTAGGCCAGTGGTTTTTACTCTGCACTTAAAGGTGCAATTTTCAGTGTTAAAACATTGTTCCTATCTCGGGTTTCAAAATACACAGTTGACGGACCGACACTCTACCAAAACAGTGTATAGCTGTACAATGATCGTTGCTCGTTGGTTGAAAATTGGTTCTAATTGCCACAGCCAATGACGTTTCAAGTCACAGAGGAGGGCGAGGGATAAACAGTGTTGTGGTTCGAAGGCATTTGTTGCTGCAATTCCTCTCTTGACTGTTAGAAGTCCAAAATCTCCTATTGTACCTTTAATTAATCAGTTGATTAGTTAACTCGCCTCCCCTGGTTACCTGGGTCTCAACAGGGTGCTGATTTTAAGGTCAAAACAAAAACCAGCGGACCCAGTAGCTCTCCAGGACCAGGGTTGGAGGCCACGGCTATAGGCAGTGTGTTCCAGAGGTTAGGGGGGCGGGCATGGACGAGGCAGGCTCTCTGCTTCAGCTGTGTGTCAGCTGTGCAGCCCAGAGCAAGCTTCAGACAGCACAGGGTAACTGGCAGCTCTGGCCAGTTTGGCATTTAGTGTGAAAACGGGAGCTATGGCTGTGTCTCGAGTAGCAAAATCGTATTCGCTTAAGAAAAAAAACATGAAAAACATTTAAATGAATTTTTTTGAGCCTCAACAAACTTTCCATAAACAAGCTAGCTAACTTGATGGTAATCGCGTTTCTGTGATGTCATCCCTCCCAAATCCCGCGTCGCAAATCCATGGTCTTCTGAGGTTCCTTTTCTATTAGGACTCTGCTTTCGGAGGGAGCTCTCATAAGGAGGCGGCTGCCTTCCGTTTGTGAAGCACCCGATCGATGTGTGCCTCAAGTTTTTGTCCACATTTTATCAGTTGCAATTTATTTATTTTTCTGATTACAAATGAAAGAATTGCCTTCACAGTTCTTAGACGGATAGGGAGAATTGTGAGGCAGGGACATTTTTTCCAGAACCAGGTCTTTAAGAGAGCTGTGGAGAAATGTGTGCCCTGTTGTTTTGTCGTAGACCCTGAGCGCTGGACGAACATCCCCCTGCTGGTGAAGATCTTTAAGCTCATCATCAACGAGCTGTCCTCAGTGGTGGAGGCCAACGCCGCCAGAACGGCGGCCGCCGACTGGAGTCAGGGTAACACTGCTACACACACACACACACACACACACCCTGTGTACACACAGATGAACATGTGGGTGCGCCAGAGTGTGTTTGAATATTAAACAGTGTTGAATATAAGATGACATCAGAGGACACTCGTCTCTGCAGATTCAAATGATATGTGGGACGAACAGGAAGACGATGAAGAGGACGACGATGAGGACGAAGGCTCAGCTGGGCAGCTGCTTTCAGACCTCATCGCTTCTAACAAATATGGTGAGAGAATCTCACACACCCATTCATTCATATTTTTACATTACATTACATTACATTAAATGTATGTTTATGTAATGTAATGTAAGGATTGACTAAGCAGGAGACAATCCTCCCCTGGAGCAATGCAGGGTTAAGCGCCTTGCTCAAGGGACCAACGGCTGTGCGGATCTTATGGCTACACCAGGATTAGAACCACCAACCTTAAGTGTCCTAGTCATTTACCTTAACCACGACGCTACAGGCCGCCCATATTTACAAACGCATTGACGCTTGGCTTGTATTGTAACAAGTTGTGTATAGTTGTAGATCAGTATATGTAGAATGTGAACTATAATTTCTGTCATTGTGCAGATGACGATTACTATGAAGATGATGATGAGGATGACCCAGATGCCTTGAAGGATCCAATTTATCAGATAGATCTCCAGGTAGGCCCCGTCATCGCTTCCGCCATTTTGGGCCCTGTTAAGAAATGTGTCACATGAACACAACAGTTAGAGGGTGAGAATTTGATTTATTTTTTTACTGCTTTTGTTCAAATACACAGTAAAAGGGAAAAATAAGTAAAATGACAAATGTAACCGGTTTCCCCAAACCCAGGTAAGCCACACAACCACGCGTTGGTGCTGGTTTGTTCTTCCACTGTTGGTCCTTTTGATAGCAATGTCTGAAATGATGCTAGTTACAGAACAGTTATGGAACTGTTCGGTTGCAAGCAGTCAACTAAATGGAAGTTAATCTTGCGGATAGCTGCTTGGCTACAATTTGGACAGCCTCGGCCGTATAAAGTTGTATACTGCACTGTGCGGCTGATAAACGTCTGCACTTTGAAGTCGTCTGACCAGCCTTCTGTCTCCTCTTTCCAGGCCTACCTCACTGACTTCCTGACGCAGTTTTCCCAGCAGCCATGCTACTCCATGTTCTCCGGCCACCTGAACGAGGCTGAGCGTCGGGTCCTGCAGTCCATCGGCATCTAACCTGCGCCCACCCGCCCAAACCTCCCCACCCCCCCACTCCGCCCCTGACCCAACCCCAAATCTCCACGCAGACCCGCTCGCTTGCTCTGCCTGCGGCGTTCACGTCGCACCCCGAAACTTTGGGGAGTTGTGTTGGGAGCACCGCCCCGGCCACACCCGCCTACTCCCCCTTCCTCCCCCGAGTCAGGGGAACTCTGGGAAATGTAGTCTTTTTAATGTGCGGACCATCAGCTCAAACTCATTTCTGCATCCATTGGGGGAAACTACTCATCTGGAGATCAGAATGGGGGGGGGGGCTATATTCGGAAAGGATGATTATCCAGGGTGAAGGGGGGTGGGAGTGGAGGAGGAGGAGGAGGAGGAGTGAGAAGGGAGGGATGAGAGCAAGAATCGGGAAGTAAAACCGTGCTTTCATGTCAACGGCAGCACCCAGCGAAATGCGGCAAAGCGAGGTTGGGAGAGGAGAGAGAACTGGGCGGATGTTTGCAGAGCTTTGTGACATTTCTGGAATATTCCATGCATATTTCCTTAGGGGGGGGCGGGTGAGGGGGGTTTGGCTGTGTAGATATGAACTCTCTACTGAAGGAGGAGTCGACTACGAACGAATCGCTTCGTCATCCCTCCGCGTCCTGCTTGCAGCTCCCCCTACTGGCGTATTTTTGTACTGCTCAATGGCGCTTGTGCCAGGATCAAGAGGACTAAAGACTGTGTGTGTGCGTGCGTGCGTGCCTGCGTGTGTGGCGGGGACTGTTACTTTGAAGTGAAAAGGGGGCACTGTCGGCTGGCTAATCCTCTTTTGTCATTGGGATATCCTGCCTTTAGTCGCTCCCGCTCATTTCGGCTAGGGGTTGGGGGAGGGTTAGGGCATCAGGGGGTGACCGTTGCTCCAGTGGCCCCCCAGTGTCCAAATCTCCACCAACCCTCGACAGCTTTAGGTAGTATGTGGAAACGAAGCCCAAAATGCAGCCCCGTTCGAGCCTTCTCTCCGCCTTGTCTATCTCACTTCACTGGGCTGCAGGCAGTGGCTCCACCAGGCCATGGAGTATGCAATTCATGGAAAAACTCTCGCATTTTGATAATTAGACCCTAATGGAAATTGGCTGATATCCACTATTTTCTCTCAAAGTGTTGGTTATTTTTATACAATATCCTGTATCTTACTCTGTGCTGCTAATTAATTAAGAAAGAAAGAAAGAAAGAAAGAAAGAAGTAGCCCATTATCACTTCTCAAGAACTGACGTGGCCGGACACTGAAGTCACTAATTATAAAGCTCCCCCTCCCACATTAAGTTAAATGCGACCCCGTCTCCAGTTCTCCCGCTCTGGAGTGTTGCCGTGGGGACAGCAGCTCAGTGAGAAGACCCGTCTATGGTGCCCTGGTTTGCCCTCCTGAAAGGATATTTAAAAATGGCACTTAATCGCCTTCACTCACAAAGGACAATGTCAAGTAATGGCCTAGTATGATTTTGTGATGTCCCTCACGGAGGTGCATGAGAGTTTTGAGAGTCGGCAGAGATTCTGACAGCGGAATCGGTGTCTTGCATCACATTGAAATTGGAAATTTGGCGCACCCTGTTGACTCGGATGACTCGCGATCACTGAACAGCTATTGTTATAAGTTGTTTGTAAAAGTTGGGATAAAAATAAATGAAATGGAGCATTTAAATGTGTTTTGTTTTTTGCCTTTAAAATACACCATGTATTTGGCCTCAGGGTCAGTAATAATTGATTGCAATTGTTTTGTCGTTTCTTTTGTCTCGTGGTCTCAAAGCACTTTACAGTGTCGGGGGAAAGCCCCCCTGTACCACCACCAATGTACCACCGCTCCGGTGGCACACGGCAGCCATTTTGTGTCAGAATGGACAACCACACGATCAACTGCAGGGAAGAGGGAGAGAATACTTCAGCCAAATAGATTTGTGCATTATTAGGTGACCAAGTCGAGTGAACCGATTTGGCAATTTTCCATCACCCTCTGCAAGCTCCGTATTCTTTTCAGTAAGTGATATGGGATCATAACCTCCCGTTTAACCCATTGTGAAAATAGTCGTCGCTTATCACAGCGCCACGGGATTAGTTTTTTTTCTGGCAGAAACACTGCCCTCTGCTGGCCCAAAGACTTCCAGCAGCGAAGTTGTCCCAGGCCTGCCTTCGCTGTACTGACCAGTCCCATTTGAGCCCAGTTGGCAGTAAATGATATACACATGTATTGGCTAACGGGTTATTTAGATTTATGGCATTGCCACATTAATGCTGTGAGTCCTCACAGAGGTGGCGGGATCGGTCACAAAGAGAACGGTAAGCTTGCAAGTTCAATTATGTGATAAATTAAGTCAGTCATTATGTAGTTGCCGTCTTAAAATATGCGTCACTATTATTATCCTGTCACTAGTGCAGGAGTGTGCAACCCTGGTCCCGAAGAGCCACATATACAGCTTGTATGTGTTCACCTTTTAAATCTGCTGCTTGTTCAGACCCAGGAGCCCAGATAAGGTGAATTCACTGTAATCGGCCGCCCATTTAGGTCTTTGTATCTTATTTGATTGTATATAGCGTCCGTTGTACAATATGGCACTTGGGTCAGATGTCCTTTTCACTAATTCCGAGTGTATCATACTCCAGTCCTGTAGGTGGCGGTGCTGCACGTTTCTGAGGTGTCCTTTCCTTATAATAGAACAGGTCCTCCAAGTGACAATGTAGTTACCTGCCAAACTTACCGCCCACAGATAACATTTGCCAGCATTTGGCTGGTGTCCGTTATTCATTTCATACCCTGGGAACAAGATGTGTGGTCTCTTGGGCCAACTAAGGCCTTATAACTGAACCGGTCTCTGGGGCTAGCCTGCCCTAACGCAACCTGTTTTTTTAAATGTAATTCAGACCACGTATATGGTTTCACACCATATTGCGGTCGAATTATTTACACGAATTACGGAACTTTAACAGTTACTGGAAATGGAGCAACTAACAGGCATACCTCAGAGGTTTTAGAGGTGCACCATGCACCAGACATAATTTTGTCTGATGGTCAAAGTATTTGCATAATCTAAAGACATGCATGAAACCAGACTCGAAATGGCCAATGCCTATACGTAGACCAAATCTTTTATCAGAGTACACAAGCAGATAAAACAAGCAAGAACTGGTTATGTATTTATCCAATCCAGACGAAAATTTTATTTTATACAGGGAACGGAAGTAGGTTTGTGGGCAAAACACCACTGCTGTTTGTATCAGAAATTGCTGACATCAGAGGTCCAAATGTCCCCTTCCTGCTAATAACCAGAATTATGGCAGTGGTGTTATTTCGATTACAATGTATGCAGCTCATTAGCCGCTTTGTAAAGGTTATTATATGGAAAATATAAAGCAATCTGAACGGGATAAATATAGACCAGTGGGGGTGTAACCACAGAGGCGCTAAAAGATTCGCTTTGGATCTCATTCGAGTCCTGGATGTTCAGCGTCACTGAAGGTATTTGCCATTTGATATACGGTGCACCCTGTGCTTATCACAAACACAGCGCACATAACCAAAAAAAAAAGAAAGAAGAAGAAGATAACTACGATTTAACCGCAACCATTTCGTTTTGATCAAAGTATAGTTGGAGATTACACTAGCCATTGTGGCAATGTATAATCTCTATTAGATTATTTCGTTTTATTTTATTTCCAGGCAAGATGTCCCCAGCCGCTCTCGCGTTGCCGTTGCTCGCCACGGTCCTCTACGCTTGGCAGGGTAAGACGATTCTGCTACAGTTTCTCCCCGTGCAGGCCTCTACAATATGACGTAGCCTGTTTTATGATAAAGAGAATAATGCGCATTCACATAATGCCTTTGTTGAGAGCACTTCAGATTACATGGTGGACGACCTGCTTAAATGTTTTTATTTTTATTATTATTATTTTTTTCGATGAGGTTGCAGGCTAACCAATGATGGGCTATATTGAGCCAGTCTTTTCATAGCCAAATGTGTGATATTTGCGACCATATGCTATTCAAGGTGTTTATTAAATGCGGGAATACAATCTTTATTTAATATTGACCTAGCCTTTCCCTGCAACATAGTCTAGCCTTCCTGTATGGAACAGTTATGGCACGTGCAGCATAATAGCTAGCATAATGCAGTTATCATGAACACCCCAAATTGCTAGTAGTCTATTGTATTGGGTAGTTTGAGTTTGCGATATTCACCTATCTAATTCAAGTATTTAAAAAATATATATTAGACCTGTTCTTCTGCGTGACAAACCGTAATAACTTCACAGTATTGCGCACAGTAAATGAGTGCAATGAGAATACAGAAATGCTAAATTATTAACGATTAATTGCCATAATAATAATAATAATAATAATTAATTCATATTTTAACGTTAATTGACTGGGCTTCAATCTGATAAAAGTTAGGCCCAAGTGTATTCCATAATATAATAGTTCACGTGAAATTGTGTCACCTTTTGAATAGTACGTCCTTGCAATTAAAGAAAAGGCCATTTGAACGAGCTAAGTGCTTGAAGTACAAAGTAGCCCTGTGCTACAGTTTTTATTTCCTATTGTTGAAGGTTAACCTGTGCTGTCATTCGTGAGTGGAATAATGCCTCTAAAACGTGGAATGCATTGCTCTATCAGCCCTCAAAATAGCTGAATACGATCTTGCACAGACTCTTGAATTGATACCTGATCATTCCAAAAGTTAAATCCACAACAAGATTTGCATATGCAACATAAATTGACTTCTCAAAAAAAACCAAAAATCGTACTTGCGAAATACAAATTTCTCAGTAAGTGTAATTGGAATTGGACGTTTCCTTTCAATTCCACATTATTGCATGACTGTCAAATTTTCAATAGATCGAAGAACTCTATTAGCACTCTATTACGTTCATAGTCATTATTTGAGGGTTTAAGGCTTGTGAAGAAAGGCTATGCTTTTATTCATGTATTAAAATCACATTTGAATAGGGGTTTGGTAATATTTAATTATAGGCTTTCAAGCAGGTGACCTATATTGACCTATATATGACATGTACTGTTCTGCCTCTAAAAACTGAAGCATATTCATTTGTCACTGGCCCCCAAGTTTTTTCGGGGTGATGTTTCTGATCGCAAGGTTAATGTTTATGTTGGTAATGTGTGGAGTCCAGCTGGGAGGGGCAGTGGTTTCATTGACCCAGGGACCTTTCACACATCTCAAATTACAATTTTTACAACCCCATTCTCTTTATCATCTCTTGTGAGGAAAACACCTTTCACATATGACATACAGAACCCTGTTGGTTTTAATTTAAGGAGAGATGTTACTGGTGTACTCAGCTGATGATAAGGCAGTATCACTCCCAGTGTCTCTCACTCCTAGTGTCTCACTCCCAGCCTGTCTCACTCCCAGTGTCTCACTCCCTGCCTGTCTCACTCCCAGTGTCTCTCACTCCCAGTGTCTCACTCCCAGCCTGTCTCACTCCCGGTGTGTCTCTGCCTGCAGCCAGTGCCGATGAGGACTGCCTGTCGTACGTGGATAAAAATGGCACCTGGCACAACGGCTTCGACTGCCCCCTCATCTCCTTCTGCTGCGGGAACTGCCAGCACCGGTACTGCTGCCTGGACGACTTCAAGATGATCCGCGAGCGCGACCAGAAGCGCTGCATGCTGTTCCAGATCAGGTGTGCTGCCACGCGCACGGGAGCATCAGGGGTATGGGTCAGGGGTATGGGTCAGGGGTACTGCAGGGCTGCTACGCCTCGCAGAAACATCAGCACACACCACGGGGAGAGGATCAGGAGGGTCAGGGGTACAGGTCAGGGGTACTGACGGGCTGCTATGCTGCAGGGAAATATCAGCACACACCATGAGGGGAGGATCAGCAGAGGTAGGGGTAGGGGTCAGGGGTACTGAAGGCCAGGAGCATAATTATATTATTATTCATTAGACCTATTCTTTTGACTTATTAAAGTCTAAAGTCTTACCCGAAAGTTTATTGATCGATTAATTAAACTGCTCGGTCATAAGTGTTAGCTCTACGGTAAATGTAAATCTGTCCCAAATTTGACGATAAAATGAAAAGCACCAGCACCACTGACTGCAAGGCGGGATCCCCAGATCCCGAGTATCCCCAGACCTGGGATTAGCCCTTGGATGTCGGATCTGTGAAAGGTAAATCCATGCGAATCCATGGTCCCTGTTTGAACAGTGCCATGCATCCTGGCTCGTAGGCCACAGCCCAGCTGACGCGGCTTACCGGGTGGCCCAGTGGAGCAGTGGTTAGGTCCTGGAAGGAGGTCCTGGAATCCCAGCCCCCCACCTCCTCTCTGTGTGGAGCTTGCGTGCACTCCCTGGGTTGGGGTGGGTTTATTCCGGGTGCTCTGGTTTCCTCGCACACTCAAAAGACAGAGACAAGACTCAGAGGCACTGGCACTGGAGTTAGTCCCTGGGCTGTGGCTGCCCACTGCTCCTAAGTGACTAGGACAGGTTAAATGAGAGAGGACAAAGTATAACATGGTGAGAACAGGCCATTCAGCCCAGCAATGCTCACCTTGTCCTACCACCAAAGTGTGCCGACTGCTTAGTTTGCCTAAAAGCTGAATGGTATCTAACACCGTATCAAGGCTGGCCTTGAAAACCCCTAGTGTTTCTGCCTACACTACATGTCCTCACAAGCTATTCCACAGTGAGATTGGGCCCTCTAACCCTGTAGAATCGCATAATATCCACAGCGACGTTGGCTCAGGAGGTGAAAGCAGTCGGAGGGTTTGCTCCTGACGAGCCGGTTGGTGCCTTGCATGGCAGCCAGGGTGTGTGTGAATGGGTGAATGAGGAGCATCATTTGCACAGCGCTTTGGATAAAGGCTTGGATCCGTCTCTCTGCTCCCACAGCCCGACCACCATGGCGGGAATCGCGTCCTCCGTGCTGCTGTTCGTGGTCATCGTCAGCACACTGGTGTGCTGCTCCATGTGCTCCTGCTGCTACATGTACCGGCGCCGGAGAGAGCTGCGCCAGTCCACGCCCTGCGAAGGTACGGCCCGCCCCCCTGACCCTAACGCCACCCCCCTGACCCTAACCCCGCCCCCCTGACCCTAACGCCACCCCCCTGACCTTGACCCCACCCCCCTGACCCTGACGCCGCCCCCCTGACCCTAACACCGCCCCCCCTGACCCTAACACCGCCCCCCTGACCCTGACCCCACCCCCCTGACCCTAACGCCGCCCCCCTGACCCTAACCCTGACCCTAACGCCGCCCCCCTGACCCTAACCCTGACCCTAACCCCGCCCCCCTGACCCTAACGCCGCCCCCCTGACCCTGGCACCACCCCCCTGACCCTGACCTTTACGTCTTCATAGGCATAATTAAAAACACTAAAATAGCACAAGAAGCCCTCTTATTCACAATTGACATAGATAGTCTCTATACAAATATAAACACTGCAGCAGGGCTAACAGCTGTAAAACTCTGGATGGAGAAGTACTCGGACGACAGCCGCCCAGATACATCCCTCCTACAACTGTTAGAAATCAGCCTCACAAAAAATGACTGAATTCAATAAATAATTCTTCCTACAAAGCACGGCGATGGGTAAAAAATTTGCACCAGCCTACGCAAACATTTACATGGCACACTGGGAGGAGACTGTTTTTCAAAAATGCCCCAAACTACCCACCAATTATTTCAGATACTTTGACGACATATGGGGAATATGGACACACAGTTTAGAGGACACACACCATAGACCTATAACAGTCAAATACACCACGCATAACCAACAAATAGATTTCTTGGACACTACCACATACAAGGGACCCTCATTTCCCTGATCACACACTTTAGATACTAAAGTTTTCTTTAAAGATACTGACATGCACATTGACATAAAAACAGTCTCTTCAAATCAAATCACAATTGCTCAGGATTTGCACACAGTTCATAGATTTTTAAGAGGCTACCCAGACCCTCTTCAATGCATTAAAACCAAGGGGGTATTCCAGATCTTTCCTTCGACAGGTCCGGAAAACCTTCTTAACCACCAGACCACAAGACATGCAGAAAATCATCCTGCTAATCACCACCTACTCAGCATTTAGCCTAGACAGGGCTTACAATTAAATGTAGACTAGCACAACATGTATATACAATATTAGAAATCATAAGGAGACAGACACACACCTGGTGGCTCATTTCCTTCACCATGGACTTGAGGCCTTCAGACAAATAATAGCTGGACATCAGAGGAGAGAGGCAGGCTAGAGAAACACTGGATTCTCAAACTTAGCACTCTATATTTCCAAGAGGACTGAACAAACGCACATAAAACACCAACACAAGAGGGACCAAATTCTTCCTACTTAAAGGCTTCAGTACTCTGAATGGCCAGAGCATACTTATTTCCAAAGAGGCCCTAATATGGGACAACTTGGGAAATGAAGATGGGAATGTCGCCTCCCTCACCCTAACCCTAACCCTAACCCTAACTCTAACACTGCTTCCCTCACCCTAACCCTAAATCACTGTCCGACCCAAAACCACATCGCACCCACATGTGGGTGTGTTTGTGATGGGCAGTACCAAGACGTGGTTACAAATGCTTATTTGAAATACGTCAACTTAAATAAATGCTGCGAAGAAATTCACTTTCTTCAAGGCCCACACGCATCTGTGTTCTTTTCTTGGTTTTCGTATCTAAAATGGCCACAAAACATTCGCAAAGAGTGGTCATGTAGGTTTTGAAAAATCCCTAACCTTGCCCCCAGTGTCCAATTCGCTCTCCACTTCCTGTGGTCAGCTCTCTGTGTTAGCATTTAGCAATGACATCCCATAATAATAATAAAAACGTACACAATGTCTCGTGGGAGGGAAATCGTTTTACAAACACCACAGAAAAATTACAGCTAGACCCTAAAATATGCATACCTCTACAATTATGCAACTGTTTTTCTTGAATCAGTATGGAACACAAATCGAAAGCTCCGGGATGATATGAAAAGCTCAAAAACACTGCATGTGGCCCTTTAAGGAAACATGATTAAAAATTGAGCAATCTTATGAAATTGACAATATGATTGATGATTCTGATAGAATAGTCACTTAGTTGCAGGGGATTTATTTGTGTCTACTGTGGAAAGGGTTAAAGTATTCTGAATAATGACTTGGCCCAGGTCTGGTCCTGCTCAGTGTTCACCAGGGACATGGGAGGGTGGATTGTGTCATTTCCTGCTTAAGGTGATGAAAAATATAATAGCTTGTTTGAAACGGTTGAAAAAAAAAAAAACCTGGTTAATTTCACATTTTCCCAAAGTTGGCTGCAGAACGGCGGTTTTGAAAGCGTACGTGGCTCTAATGGGGTAGCTTGGATCTTTCTGCAACGGTGCACTTCTTTGCTGCAAATTCCAAAATAGAGGTCTGTTTTTGGATCAATGCTTTGCAGATGCCGTGTAGAATCCGTGATCTTACACTTAGTGAATCGACGGGGTGCAGATCAATGAATCCGTGCAGCCAACTTGGGGAACATCGAATCTCCCATGCGTCACTGTGTCGTTTCATAATAAGAAAACATAAGTGGACAAGCGGCTTTAAGCTAAGTTGCCGTGTAAAAGCACTTAGTGTGGCATCTTCACAGTGCTCAAGGAATAGAATTGGGAAAGGGTGGGGTTGCCAGTGTGGTGAATTGAGTGCTTGCAGAACATCACATGGATAAATGAAGATAACTCCATAACTATGAAGATAATGGGCTCTTTTGGTGGACAAGAGAGCTGTACAATGTATGGCCTTATATAATCGACAAGCATGTCCCGCTGGAGGTGTTATAACACGGTAAATATTTAACATTTATATTTTTTGCATTTTATTCAACGTTATGAAACTTTGCATCACAATGCATCATTCACGTATATTTAGCAGATGCTCTTATCCAGATAAATCTACACTGCAAACGGACATCAGGGTTCAAGATGTGTAGTAATTTCCTCGAGGGGGGACGTCAGAGACCCCAGAGAGATAATGAGTGCAGGAAGTGTACGTTCTTCATTTCGTTGCTCTCTCAGGTGTTATGGGTAGATAAGAAAGCTGTGGTTGGGGTGGGGGAGCCGAGATGCGGTTGGCTGAGGCAGGTGCGTTGTAAGATGGCCGTTGTGACCGCTGTGATCGTTGTGACCGTGGTGGGAAGCCCTGAGGGCCAGGAGCATACAGCAGGGATGGGGACGTCCAGGCTTGGGACAAACGAAGGTTACAAAGCAGAGGGGTCGGGATTAAACACATGCACAGAGTCTGATCTTTTAAAGGAAGCATAGGGCACATAGGAACAAGTGACATCGGAATTAAAACAGTGTAGTGATGTCATGTAGTAATATGTCATTTTAAATTGTATGTGATTTTGCTTGTGCACTTTTGAGCGTTGCTCCAAATTCTATTAATGAGTTTCATACAGTTCAAACATATTAATTAAGTACATTTATAATGTACTGTATTCCAATCTCTCTTTTCCTCAATGCAACTCAAGTGCTTCATTAGCATGACAAATACAAGCATTTGTATTGCCAAAACATTGGTGACAAGGTGGAGAGAGCTTACAGAAGAATGAGATCAGTACAGATCTTTTTTTTTCTCATCTTCTCTGTGTGGCTGTTCCCCACAACACAATGCTGTCTGGTTTGCAGATGCTGTACTCGCAATAGTAAGGTGGTGTGGATATTCAGTCTTTCCCTGAAGGGTTCGCTGTGGGGCGACAGCATCCAGGCGTGTGTTCCCTCCTGTGTTCCAGGCCAGCAGATCCCGATGGCCAGTTACGCCGGACACCCCGTGTACGATGCGCACGGCAAGCCGATCGGCCAGCCCGAGTACCAGTACCCCGCCTACGCCGCTACCCCTGCACCCCCGGGCCAGCTGGCGTACCAGCCGGGAATACCCCAGCCCTACCCCGCCATGGTCCCCGGACCCTACCCACCGTACCCTCCAGTCAACCCCGAATACGGCCCATCGCGTAAGAGCCAGCCTTTTCATTACCGTCCTGGTGGACAATATCGTTTTGTTAAAGGCTTTTTTTCAAGTTCTATATCAGCACTGCTCGACTCGACGTCCTGTGGGCCGCAGTGTCTGCAGGTTTTTGCTTCGACCGTGTGCTACGCCACCTGATTTCACCAGTTGTCTTACCTGCTTGGTTCAGATAATAAGCTAATTAGTGAAATATGGTGGTGTAGCGCATGGTTGAAGCAAATGCCTGCAGACACTGCGGCCTGCAGGACGTGGAGTTGAATAGTGCTGTTCCACAGTAGACGTGGGTTTTCTGATCCTGGGGAACCTGCAGGTTTTTGTTTTCACCTTAAAATCAGCACAAAATTCTGACTCAATAAAGCAGGTGACATTATAATGGGTTAATCGAGTAGGCTAAAAAATGATATCTTTTTAAAAACCATAGGAGCAATTTCTGTTTTAATTTGTGCAAGCTAGCTAGAGCATAGCATCTCGTGTTCAACTACCAAAGACTGTGTAGACATCATGATCAATAAAAGAAAAATGACTGTGGGAGTCTGGCCCAGCAGTTTTTCCCACTTGGTGTTCTATGAGGCAGAACTTTTGGAACTTTTTTGGGTTTCCCACAGAAATTATTACAATGACCACAGTCGCACGCCTCAGAAACATTATCGTATTTACTGAGCAGATATCCAGTTCAGCCAGCGATAACAGACTGATCCTATCAGTCAAGCTGTGCTTGTTTGGCAGACCCTGCAAAAACAACTCCGAGAAGGTGCGTATGACATGCAGACCAAACACCATTCAAGCTACAGATTGTCGAAATTGCAATAGGTGCCTTAAGGTGCATGATAGTTAATGTGTGTGCTAATGTCAGGTGTATGACTGTTTTAACTGCACACTGTACACAGTCATGAGTGGGAGGAGGACCGTTCATGTCGGGCTCTGGCCACAACTGGCACTGTCAGGTCAGGATTCCACTCGAGATGGTGTGGCCCTTCCAACCGTGCCATCACCCTTTAGCATTAGACTCACCCTCTCAGTCCCCTGCCCAGTATGAAGTGGCTGCACCCAAATCGCAGGGGTTTTGTCTTTGGTTGAGAAAATAGAGAAAATTCAGTAGGGTTTTAATAGGGGCTCAAAACAATAATGCATTTTGATTGGTATAATGTCGACAATGTTGGGACTGAAGGGGTTAACAGGGACAAGGCACCCAGCTGCCTAGTTCACTTGTTGATTAGCCCACGGGAAAAACATTGTATACGGACTCGAAAACTTCACCTGTCATTTATTATATTTCAAGAAATGTTGCTACAGTCAGATCATTTAAATAACCGGTGCTAATTGTATAATAAAGGGTGAAAGTTGGCATGAAATGCACTAACTCACCTGGAATAATGGGTATGAAATACGGCCTGTAGTGTAGTGGTTAAGGTGCATGACTGGGACCCGTAAGGTCGGTGGTTCGATCCCCGGTGTAGCCACAATAAGATCCGCACAGCCGTTGGGCCCTTGAGCAAGGCCCTTAACCCTGAATTGCTCCAGGGGAGGATTGGATCCTGCTTAGTCTAATCAACTGTACATCGCTCGGCCAACTGCCATTAATGTAATTTAATGAATAAAGAGTCCAAACCCTGTGTTATCGGATCCAAAACTGATCTTGTTTTGTTTTTCTCGTTGTGTGTTGCAGCGCCCCCTCCGTACTCTCCACCACAGTATCCGGGCAACTGATGGGACAGCAGCCAATGGGGAGAGAGGAGGAGGTGGGGATTCCCCCCCGCCCCCCCCACCATCTCTGCCTCTCCTGGCTCCCTTCCCCCATGTCCATAACCAACATTTCTGACTCGTCTGTTTCACCTTTCCCCCTTCCCCCTCGGGGACGGAGCATGATCTGAGCTGGGCTGCTCTCGCGCTTAAACTCTGGCTTTCTAACAACACGAGCGGTGGAGACGCCTAGACCCCCTCCGAAACATCGTCGCATCATGTCGCCTTCACCCGCGTTTCGTTCTGAAAGACCCCCTGCACGTCGGCTTCGTCTGGAGAGAGTGTCCGGTCTGGTCCTGTGGGCGGAATGTCCAAACATCTGCTGGTGGACCTTCCTGTCGAGGGCCTCTCAAGACTCACGCTTTTAATAGGAGCTCAATTTCACAGGAACGATTCTTATTTCCACAGCGATGACGGCTACAGGTTCTCTCTCTCTCTTTCTCTCTCTCTTTCTCTCTCCCTCTCTCTTTCTCTCTCTCTTTCTTTCTCTCTCTCTCTCTCTCTCTCTCTCTCTTGCTTGCTCTCTCTATCTGTCTCTCTCCCTCTCTGTCTCCCTCTCTTCACATTGGGACGCACTGGTATATTTTCAAAGACGCTGCTACTGAGTGTCTTTTTCCGTTTGTGTTTGCTCCATTCGCCTGGTGGCAGGACGGGGTGATTCTGGCTCTCTGCGTCCTGGTGAAAATCAGTGCCATATTTATGCACAGGCCGGCTTCCGCCTCTTGCCGTAAGGACGCCACATTTACGTTCTTTTGAAAATCCAGATTCTGGTCCTGGTGATTTATCAGAATCGCCAGCTTTGCTAGAATCAAAGAAACGAATGTCACTCATTTTTTTACATTGTAGGGCAAGATAAAAGATTGCAGTATATATTTCACCGAGGCTGTGACAAACTAGTCACAGTGTAAACTAGTTTATTGTGCTATCCTCATTCAACTTAAATGGTCAGTTTATATTGTGCAATTAGCTGCATTTTCAAAAATTATGCATGTTATTTATAATTAAGAGTTCAGTTTTAACTGTATTCTTGTTGAGAACTTGTCCAGGAAGTTGACTGTTGACTTAATTAAAGCTATTGCTCATTAGCTGCGGTATTGACAGCGCGAGGGGGTGCCGTGGTATTCACTCTTGTCCTTGGAGGGCTGCAGGGTGCCTGGTTTTTTCCACTTCTAACTGGCAACAAATTCAAACTGAAGGAAACGGACTGCTTCTTGGATGAGACACGAACACGGCAAACGCTTTTACAAAATTGAGCCACTAGGAGGACGACTGTGCACAGTGGGACCCAATTCCTAAATATGCCAAATATCCCTGCTTTTTGGTTACAACCCTGGCATGCCCATCAAATGGGCGAAAATCTGAAATATTGTTGCAAAACACTGTGACCTCACTGGAAACGTAGGGTCCAAGGCAAACAAATGGCAAAACGGTTCTCAGCCTGAACACGACCGTAGCTGAAGTGATGTAACGGTTTAATTAAATGTCAAGTAATGTAAAAAAAAAAAAACCAGGAGACCCTATGGCTTGTCAATGGCAAGATTGAATTGCGCTGTGCTGTGCGAGTGCTTTAAGCATGGAGAAAGCACTTTACCGATAAATTCATGATTATATGCGCAGTTAGCAGAATCAAGTCACTTTCCTCTAATTACAAAAACTGGAGATTTACCTCCTCATCTATAACTGCATGCTAATGCTAAAACCTGCGGGATGGCAGATGGTTTCTGATGGAGCGGCCTACCTTCATATGTATAAAATCATGTAAAATCATAGATGCATTTAGTAATTAACAGTGCTTGTAGCAGTGTACGCTGAGCAGGGTAGTCGGAAGCTATACTTGCGGATTCACGGACTGCTGCGCCCCTTTCGATATCCTCTCTGCTGCTGTGTCGTTTCTGACACACTTTCAGTTTCTCTGTAATCAAAGCACATATAGGCACAGTTCTTAATGCCTTGAACTTACAGTTGGTAAACGTATTTTGTTTTTGAGAACGCAAGTCAAGTAGCATTTATTTTTTGCGAGCTGTACAGAAAGGCTATTCATTTGTTGGGTCTTATTAGGCTTTGCTATGTTTGCAGAAAGCTGACAGTGGAAAAATAATGTACTTTTGAGGCTATTGATTTATTAAACTATATCTAAAATGAATAGCCTATTTTTTTAAATATAAAGCTAGAGTAATGCAAGTAACCATTCCAATAAATTATTCAATTTAAAATTGGTGTTTGGTGTTCATTTTCTAAGTTCTGGCCGACCCCCATTCCTGAAGGGTTCCTATCACTGCGACTCTATTGGCTGTAAATATACGCTGTCCCACCACCAGTCAAGTGGAGCCATTGGTCCCGCCCCCATGAAAAGCCGACAACATATCACAAGGAACGGTACAAAAATTAGCAAGCCATTCAGGGCGAACTTCCTGTTCCAACAGTTTTAGTGCTCAAATGTTTCTTCAGCGGTGATCTCAAAATCATGTTCTGGAGATCCGCCACACCTTCCGGTGTGTGGTTCCCTTTCAGTCAGCAACCAATTTAGGCCTTTAAAATATGTTTGTGACCGTTTAGCACAGGGATGCTCAATCCAGAAGGGGCTGATGTGGGTGCAGGCTTTTGTTCCAACCAAGTAGTTACACACCCAATTCTACTAATCAAGGTCCTTAGTAGAATAGTACAATCAGGTGTGTAACTGCTTGGTTGGAACAAAAGCCTGCACCCTTTGATTGAGTATCCCTGGTTTAGCAAATTATTTTCTTAAATTAAGCATTTATGTCCTGAAGTACACCGAAGCCTTTGTGGCCAGAATCTATGTGGAAGTGTTTGCCAGCTGTTTTGCCCATCGAAAGACTGTCACATGGGCAGACCATTTCATTGCTGGCTAATTGTATGAAAATGAACACGTTCACATCAAATATGTTACATAAAAAGCTATACTATATGATGCAACCTTATTACCCATATTAAATGGGTCCAATTGTTTTAGAAGTACCAGTGACTTTAATACATACACAGTAAAATTTCGTATAAACTGAACCAGGGGAGGATTGTATCCTGCTTAGTCTAATCAACTGTACGTCGCTCTGGATAAGAGCGTCTGCCAAATGCCATTCATGATAAAATTTTACTGTGTATTTAGATGAGGAAATATTATACGCCCTTAGTCATCCGAGAATTATCCATTATTTTGGAAATCTTTTTTTTGCACGACGGGCCATGTAGCCTACAAATATGACAGTTTTATTCAACCTGTGTTTCAGCACACTTTCAGTAGGCTTATGTCTTATCGCATGCTTCAACGGTTTGTTTCTTCGTTGAACTGTTAATACATTTTGGTAATATCTCACTTTCCCTCGTCTTTTATTACGCATGATATAGGCTACTGAATAGTAGGTGAGTTATTTGTATGTAATGATAATTCTGTGGGGTACATGTTTTGCACCGAGACAAGCGTATCCTACTTCAGACGACACGCTACTAATACATATCTGAGGTGTTAATAGTGTCGTAGGACAGTCGAATATAATAGATTAAACCAAAAGCTTTTTCTGGCATTTCTGAAGTAGCATAGTTATACCCGACATGGCAATCATGAGAGGCAGTGATAAATGTCACCATTAGATATATATATATTCAAGGAAATGACCATCAAACAGTTAGATAATCTGGGTTTGGTCTTCTTTTTAAAATAAATACAGCATTTCCCCCCCAAATAATGATATACAACACAACCGTACGCTACAGGGTTAAAGACTGATCACGAGCGTTGAATGTAACTGTACTTGTTTCTTTGTTCGACTGTATGGCACGATGATATAGTAACATTGTTGTTGTTGTTTTTTTCTTTCTTATAGGCCTACATTAAGGATGACGTATTTGAATGTAAACCGCTGTGGTGCAGAATGTATATCAAATTGTTCGACGAAGTAAAAACACGTTTTATATACAAATTGTCTATTGTAGCCTAATAAATAATACTCGACTACATATTTCTGATAATGACTAATTATTTTGCGCCTCTCGACACCACCAGACTGGACCGATGACTGTGGTCAGGTGCATGTTTTTTATTGCTTAGTATTTTCACCACTAGATGGACGCCATATGCTACTGTATGGGACTATGTAGAGTTTCTATCCACGTGTTGGAAATTTCTCAAGACAAACTCTTTTGTGACGGAGGCTAGGATGCCATTAGCCTACCAAACGTTTATCTGTAAAATATTTATTTATATGCGAATGAGTGGGCTATCTTAAGGGTACTAGCAGATTACCATACTTACACGGTTGGTTCCATATAAATAAGGCGATGTTTGTATTATTAAATAGGCTATTTGGTCAACCAGAATAAAAGTGTCAGACCAGTTTGCGGCGCACTTTTCAGTATAATAGGATACTATGATATGATAAGCTATGCTATAAGCTGTGACTAGCCTAATGTTGATTTTGATTGAATTTGATTCGCGCTTAATGAACCTCCGTTGTCTTTATTAGATTACGTGGGCCCGAATGATACATTGCAAGTGAAACCCCTCCACACTTTTAATTTCACCTCGTTTTAAGCCGTTCCTCACTGCCTTTAAAAGGCTAAAATGCTTCACACTAAATTTGGGTATGCTATTGCACAGGATTTCAAGGAATGCCGAAGCATCTCAGACGGCTTTGGTGATAGGCTAACGCAGTCCTTACTGTGCCCTCGACAGCGCAGCGCAGCTTTCATGCGCCTCAGTTTTCTGACAAACCAATACTGACGGACAGTTGTGTCCTGTGGTTCCTCGGTTCCCTGGATTTTACCATTGGATTATTGTTTATTTGGTACCGAAAAAGAGCAGCTACTCAAGGGTGGGGGGGCAATTACGGGACTCTGGGTGCCCAGTGTCTTGCAAGTTTTCTTCGGGGGTGTGCTGTTTTACAATAGCTAGGGGGAAAATGTCTAGGGGGAAAGCGAGGGGTTTAACCCGGACAGACCGGCAGGTGAGCGAAGACGCCGACATTGACAACCTGTTGGCTAACTTGTCACCTGAGGAGGTGGAGGAGTTGGAGAAGGAGCTTACGGTGATCGACCCCGACCCAAACGTGCCGGTTGGTCTCAGACAGAAGAATCAGACGGAAAAACAGGCATCCAGAAACTATAACCGGGAAGCCATGCTGGACTACTGTGAGCGTGAAACTAAGAAACTCATCGAAAGAGAATTGTCCTTCGAGGTATGCAAACGGTCGCCGCAGCAGCCTATTCAAGATAACAATTCCTCAGAATGTCAGTTGCTACAGCGAAGCTCTCTTCCAGCTGTAGCCTAGTCCACGCCTCGGGACATTAGATAATAGGGATTACTTTTTCCCCGTAGAAGAATTAAGCCTAATGTGAGTAAGTAATTTCGTTTTTCAATCAAACGGTAACATTCGTTTTTGTTAAGTTTAACGTCTTATTCTGCATGCACAAGTTTCGTTAAACATAGGTCGATGCAAATAGCCTATAATCTGAGTCAAATTCGTTTTTATGCTCGACCAAGATCGTTGTAAAATAAGCAAAAGAGAAACCAGAAAGTCTAATAGTTCAAGTCTCAAGTGTTTAGCATCTGTCACCCGTCAATCAGAACGTGTTGTGCATAGAGGGAGTATCACCATCAAACTGATTGCTGCTGAGGCTATGAGCGAACAGCTGGCGTTGTGGTGAATGCGTAGCCTACTTAAAGAGGTTAGCTGAACGCTGGGGGCTACGAGGGGGATCGGTAACTCTGAAATGGTTCCCTGTCATCTCTATCAATCGTGTCTTGGGTGGAACATGACTGTCGTGGAAACACTCCATCGCCGTGTTGAGTTTGCTTGTGAGAGAGGTGTACTTTGTACGGTTTGGCGTTTTGTCAGAGGAAAGTCTCTGCAGACTTGACAAATGTCCGCAACCTTTTGAAGACCACTCGATGACATGCTCTGCAAATCAACAGATACGTCGGCCTATTGCATCCAATTTAACCGAATCCATGAATCTCTCCCCAACCCTCGGACTGCGGGTTGATTTATATGTGCTGATGGATTTTCATCAATTACAGTTTCGGTTACATTAAACAAATCGTGGTTTAACATAGTGGTTATTAGTCTCTGTTGCTGCATAAGTTGTTAACTTAGATTTGATTGTTATATTTTGCGATTCTTCCGAATATGTTTTCTTGACATTTTAATATACTTATGATACTTGGTAATTCATTTATCTCCAGAATCACTGGCAATTAACAAAAATACTTTTATAAATAAACAATATAAACGAAATAAACTCAAAATGTTTACATATGAAAAATACTGTACTTTATTAATGTTTCAATGGAACCAACAAAAATCATACATTTCTTTAATAAAAATAAATTTCGCCAAAATCAAAGTTTCATAATTATTGTCACCCCTGGCTTAGTTCTTGCTGCATCAACCTCTAGCAAGGATAACTGCAAGCAGTGTTTTCCTGTAATGCTTGACAAGGTTAAGGAACACATTTGGAGGGATTTTGGACCATTCCTCTGTGCAGATCCTTGCAGCATCCTGCACATTATTGGGTTTGAGCTCATGAACTGTCCTCTTCAGTTCGGCCTGCAGGTATTTGATTGGATTGAGGTCCGGCGGCCATTGCAGAAAATTGATTTTGTCGTCACAGAACCATTTCTGCGTTGATTCTGAGGTATGCTTTGGGTCATTGTCTTGCTGTAAAGTTCACCAGTGACCTAGTCTCTGCCTTCTGGCAGAGGCAACCAGCTTGTCAGGCAAAATTGCCTGATACTTGGTGGAATCCATTATAGCACTGATCTTAGCCAGTGCCCCTGGGCCTCTGGAATTAAAACAGCCCCAAAACTTCACTGTCCCACCACCATATTTCACCATGGGTATGAGGTGCCTCTCTTTTCATGCATCTCTGTTTCGATGGCAAACATGCTGATGCTGTATCTGAGCAAAACCCTCAAATAGATCAATGTATCTTTCAGATCACAGTCGTATGCCTCGTCTCCCGCACGGCTCCCTGACGTCCCCACAGACCGTTCCTCGGCACTGCGCTGCGTGTACTCGTTTCACGTGTGGCAGAAGTAAACTCGTATGAGTCATCAGAAGGAGATGCTACGCACTTGTTGCTGAAGGAGCAGGCTGGCGCCATTTTGTACTTTGGGCAATTTGGGATAAGTGCTTCAGATAGGGCAGTGCTCTGTCAGCTACATTCCAGGCATACGCCAGTGATCCCAATACGCAAGACATGGCCCTGTGAGAGCTCATGGACTCAAAGAGGGCAGTGTCCTGATTCACTGCGCATTGGGTGCCCCGGCCCTGTGGCTGGACTTTGATTCATATAGGCCTAGTAGAATACAATTGATAGTTCTTGAGAAGACACGACACAGCTTGACAGAGTAGGCGAGGTGCGTCATTTTTGACAGCTGTTGAGGGCATTTGATTGGATAGTTGTAGGCCTGCTGTATGTCTTTCTCGTTCACGTTCTTGACATTAGTGCTTCCATGTAAAGGTGGAGACCTTATATTTGTGTTTTTGAACATGGTTTTGGGTGGCCTGTAGTGTAGTGGTTAAGGTAAATGACTGGGACACGCAAGGTTGGTGGTTCTAATCCCACTGTAGCCACAATAAGATCCGCACAGCCATTGGGCCCTTCAGCAAGACCCTTAACCCTGCATTGCTCCAGGGGAGGATTGTCTCCTGCTTAGTCTAATCAACTGTACGTCGCTCTGGATAAGAGCGTCTGCCAAATGCCAATAATGTAATGTAATGAAGAATATCCATCCAATAACTCAATCCACAACATTTGTGAATTTAGCAGGCATGTTCAGATAAGAGCCATCCTGTGTTTGGATCTACAGAGTAGGCTACACGTCAGTGCCGTGATTACCCAGTGCAACAGGTGCTGAGACACACGAGCTGTCTGGACACTGCGGTCGATGTGGGAACTCCAGCAAGGGGTCTATTTATTTAAGAAGAGACGAGACCGATAGCAAGGGTACGAAAGACCCGACCCAAACATGCAAAATGTCACCCACACGCTGGGGCCTCATCGCTCTGTGGGTTGCTAGGTAGCGAAACCTTCTTAGGTAAACAAATGCTTGTGTTTGTTCCAGTGGGAGGGGTTAACACTGAGAATGAACCCTGGATGTGATCATTTCAGTTATTTTTCAAACAAACAAATAAAAACAGAGAGAGTGTTTACACAACTTGGTTACAACATGGACTATAAGCTGAGTTAGTAACAGGAGTATTTGACAGCATTGGGGAGATGTATTTCTGGGATGTAGTTCTTTCAGCATGGATTTAAGCAGCTGGACACACGCACACAGTGACTTGAGGGGCATATTGTACATGATTATTTTGAATTTTGTGATCATGTTTTCATTTGTATTGCCTTTTGGCCACAAACTCAGTTGAACATTCCTTAGCTTCCCCTTATAATGAAGCACACATTAGTTTACACAGTTACACAGTCAAATTTACAGTATAATGTGCATTCATTATAACATATGGATCGTTACTGAATCAAACCAGTGTTTATGTAACAATCCTATGTTCGGAGGGTTAGTGTTCTCACAATGTGGTTAAACTTTGCAGTTCTTGGATTGTGATCCTTGGGTTCTTTTTTCCCTTCCTCACCATCTTCCTCTCTGTGCTTGGGGACAACATGCACTTGTCTTCTCTACCTGGAAGTTTTGCAACTGTTCCAACTGTTTTATTATTGCCAAAACAGTGCTTATCGGTATGTTTAACAGTTTCTATGTGCAGTGCAGTCAATGTATTTGGACAGTTGGTACAATTTATGTTCTTTTGGCTCTGTAGTCCAGCACATTGGATTTTAAATGAAAGCAAAAATGTGAGGTTAAAGTGCAGACTGCCCCCTTTAATTTAAGAGTATTTGCATCCATACTGGGTGATGCAGGTAGGAATCACATCCCTTTTTATGCATACCCCCCCCCACACACACACTTTTTGGGGGACCAAAAGTAATTGGACAGTTAACTTTTCAACTGTTTCTGATTAATCTGGTATATTGAATCGCTTGGTGCATGTTCTGTAAGAAGAAAGTGTTCAGTATCTAGTTTTGATTATAAGCTTTTGATTGCCTTTTGAGTCTGTTATTGGCATTTGTCAACATGATTATCATCGGAGTTGTGCCAATGAAAGTCAAAAAGCCATTATGAGGCTAAGAAAAAAAAAAAAAAAAAAATGTCCGGAGACATAGGCCAATCGCAACTGGACTGGCAAGCCAAAGAATCTGTACAGCTGAATAATTCTCATCATAATGAAGAAAAATGAGAACAAACACCTGTCCGACAGAACGGAAACATCTGCAGGAGGCAGGCATGGATGTGTCAGTGACTACTCCTTAGAAGACATTCACAAACCGGTCTACAGAGGCTACACTGCAAGATGCAAACCCACTCTTAACTGCATAAAAAGGATAGCCAGGCTACAATTTGATAAGTAGTACCAAAAAAAGCCTACCAGTCCCATTGCGATTGCTGAGCTCACCAGTGCTCTCTTTCTTCTTAATGATGTCCCAAACTGTTGATTTTGGGAGCCCATTGTTCGGCCTATGCCTCAGCCTGTTTTTGTTGGCTTCCTTGACTGTCATCGACACAGCTGTTGTCCTCATGTTGACAAATGCCAATAACAGACTCCAAAGGCAATCAAAGGTTCCTTGGTTGGCAGCCCCTAATCTCACTGCCCTGTGTAGGTACATCAATTCCCCCCCGGCAACGAAGATGGCTATACTGGGCAGGATTATGTCCCTGCAAGGCACTAAAACAGTCATGTAGCCCATACACCAGTCATTACTGGTTGCTTTTATCAATGTTAACAACTGAGGGGTTGGAAAAATAAAGCACATACTCACAGCTGTATTGTTTTCATTGCAGTCTGTGATTGCTTTAATTATGTAATTATGCCAAATTGATGCTTTGCAGGCATAAGTGTGCAGGAGATGTGGGAAGAAAGCTGTCCCCCTAAAGGCCGTTTGGGTCAACTACAGCATGCTTAGATTGAGTTTAAACGTCAGGAGTTTAAACCCCTAAACCACAGACCTGCATTACAACCGATCCAAATCTATGAAACAAGGATTAGCCATTTCAGTTGTTATGCAGCTCTGTGGTCTATGGGTTTGAACCTCGTGTTAAAACACTAAGATAAGCACACTGCAATCTCCATTTAGTTTTGTATACTGACACAGTTCCGTTGGCAAAGATTAAATTAATACACCACTGCTAACAAATGAGAGAATGTGTTAAATTCTGCTTTATCCTCTTTAGTCAATAGAAATAATTTTATCTCAGACTTTTATATTGACATTTACATGTGCATATGTGCTGATGGTGCATCATTTACAACATTGGTCAGGGAAGATATTCACGAAGCACTTCAGAGCAGCACTGGTCTAGGATTAGGTCTTTACCTGCCCATAACCTGAATTTATCCATTTTGTGATAAAATCCAAAACAAACCCTATGTCAGCACTCAGTCTGATACGCTTCACAAACGCGGTCCCTGAGATTTGAACCAAAATGACTTGCTACCTATGTGCAATATGGGGCAAATCGCATAGATGACATAATCATAATGTGTGTGACATTCTTCATAATAGATTACTATGATTTTAAGTTGGTGTGCCTCGAGGTTCTGGTTTGATATCTGGTGGCCCAAAAAGATTGAAGACCTCTGCTCTAATCCAATAGGGTATGGGGAATAGGGTGTCTGGCAGTTCCATGCTCCTCTCTATACACTCTCACTGGGTGCTACGTGAGAACACAAGAGCAGATGACTACATAATTGGTAGAACAGGGCATTATCCCAATTTAGCTTGTCAGTTACCTCCATCTAAATCATCTAGCTACATTTCTAACATATCTAATTACGTTGGCTGACAAATGTCCAACCCAGAATGGAATCAATAATCTGAAAAACGTATGTGCCCAGGCCCTCAAATTTGCCGCTCAGACAGCAAGCTTGAGGTGGTACTGAGGTTGTAGCAGCACATAGGCTAAATGCTGTAATTAAACTCATAACCCTTATTTACAATGATGATAAAGCCAGGCCATCACAAAGGCTCGCTCTTTCTTCACATTACCTCAGAATGAAGTCAACCGACTCCCAATGTATGCAGTCTCCCCCATTTGCCATGTGAAGAAAGATGCTATGTTTATTTATAGTCTTTCTGTTTCTCCCCCGGGATTGATAGCAGGCAAATTATTCTGAATGGTGTCCCATCTATCCAGTTTATGCTTGTAGCCTCTGTTTGTTAGCTGCAGTGTGACAAGGTGACACTAATTCTGGGCGGTGAGTGAACTGACATGGGGTCTGAATGCAGTCAGTAGGCCAACTATTATATTTATACTCAGTACTCCTTTGAGCAGGGGGTCAATAAAGGTCAATTTTGCAGCTCTGGAGGTTTTCGAGAGGGAGGTAGCATGCGGTCCCTGACCACAACGCTCCCTTCCCCCCGCAGGAAGGCTGTGCCTTTATAAAGGGCCTGACGAGGGCAACTGAATCACCTGGGCCGATTGCCAGTCAGCTACAGGTGTTCATGCCTGCAGGGCCAGCAGGCTGCTCGGGTCTTTGGGAGGGAGAGTTGGCCGGGAGCCCTGACAGCTGACAGAGGGGAGGAGCGGCCCTTCGTGCCACTTCCTGACCCCTCCCGGGGGGTCACACGACGGCTGTGACTCCATTCTGACTTCATTAAGGCGAGATTATTACACGTGCTCACTCTCCACGTCAAAACAAAACAAGAGGGAGAGGAGGCAATCAAGGAATTTGTTCTTCAGAATTTGGAGGATTTCCAAGCACGCTGGGATACATCATGGAAATATACGCTCTCAGCACTGTATTAGGAACATTTTAACTTTATAACACCTACTTATTCATGGGATTATCTAATCAGCCAATTTTGTGGCAGACGTGCAATGCATACAATCATGTAGATACGGGTCAGGAGCTTCAGTTAATGTTCACATCAACCATCAGAAACTGCTGATCTCCTGGGTATTTTTACACACACTAGTCTCTAGAATGCGCAAAGAATGGTGCAAAAAAACGAAATAAAATCCAGGTGAGAAGCAGTTCTGCAGACATAAACGCCTTGTTAATAAGAGACGTCAGAGGAGAATGGCTGGTCGAAGGTGACAGTAATGCAAATAACCTCACATTACAACAGTGGTATACAGAAGAGCATCTCTGAATACACAATGCATCACAACTCTAAGTGGATAGGCTACAGCAGTAGAAGTCTAATAAATACCTAATAAAGTGCTTGGTGACTCTATAGTTCTTAATAAAATTCAGTCAGCTATACAGTTAGTCCACTGTTGATGTTACTCATTCTACATCTTGACATCAGTGGAATCAGACTTCTGTACGCCCAGTAAACAGAACGTTTTAGGATTTTGAAAAGAGCAAGGAGTGCTGCACAATCCACAATCACCTGATCTCAACCCCATTTTATATTTATTGGAACATTTGAAGACTGAAAAAAGCCAATCATTCAGTAACATCACAAGATGCTCTTTGGAACATTGTTAAATACTGCTGGGATAACATGGATCATCAGGTTTTGCAAATTTGTGCAAATTCAGTACACACTGCCATTAAAGCAAAAGTTGAACATACCAAACACTAAGAAATTCAGAAATGTACATCTTCAAATATTCTACTTCTCGCTCAAATTGTAATGCTGATAAAATCATTTGTAATTTAAAAGTTTGTATTAAATTAGAAAAGAATGCAAAATAGAAGCATTTTCACTCAGTCTCAGACTTTTGAACCCCACTGTAATGCTTCTTTCCTTGGCTTCATTACCAGTTTGGACATTCTTCAAGGAATTATGCACATTTTAAAGTTTTGGTCCAGTCCAGATATAGTCATTTGAAGATGAAATATGAAAAAGGCATTCATTTAACATGAACATCACCAGTTGGAAGAAAATGTTTTCGATCTTGAATATTTATCCCAAGTGGTTATTTACTCTTACTTATTTCCTTCTATAAATTCAGAAAGGGGCTGTGAAGTGCACGTGACAAAAGTCATGTTTCAGAGCCGCGGTGGTGCAACAGGCTAAGACGCAGCAGACTTGCGGTTGCAGTTTGCTGCAGTTGCACACCGGGGTTCGATTCTTGCTCCTGCCAAAAGCCAAGTTTGGCCGGCTCACGTGGGGCAGCAATAATTGGCTCGCTGCTCCAGAGGGAGGGACTTGGCAGGGTTATTAGATCGCCGCACAATAAGCACCTCGGGCGCCTCGGAAGCACGGCAACGGGCACGAGACGAGACGGCTTGTAGAAGGCGTGTCGCTCTCATTTGGGCCGCCGAGGGACGGGGTACGGGCGGTACATCGAATACGACTACCTCCAATTGAATCAGACGAGGTACAATTGGCTACCAAATTGGGAGAAAAAGGGAAAAATCTAAAAAAATAAAAATAAAAAAAAAGTTATGTTTCAGGCAATTTAAGAACATATATATGGGGCGACATGGCTCAGGCAGTAAGAGCAGTTGTCTGGCAGTTGGAGGGTTGCCGGTTCGATCCCCCGCCCGGGCTGTGTTGAAGTGTCCCTGAGCAAGACACCTAACCCCCAAATGCTCCTGACGAGCTGGTCGGGGCCTTACATGGGAGCCAATCGCCGTCAGTGTGTGAGTGTGTGTATGAATGGGTGAATGGAGAAGCATCAATTGTACAGCGCTTTGGATAAAGGCGCTATATAAATGCCTGCCATTTACCATATATACCGTAAATCCTCAAATTGTGTCCGGGATTCTATTTGAAGCCGGGCCTCGGATAATAGCCGGGGGCGTGGTTGATTCGGACAAATAAAGGCCGGCCCCCAAATACAAGCCGGGGTAATATTGCCTGCCAGTAGGGCTATTAGTCCATGAGCACTAGAAAACATTGTTTCGATTTAACTCAATGAAATAAAAGGGCTCTTCTTAATATTTTATAGTGTTGGTTGGCTTAATACTGTTGCCAATGAAAAGTCGTTGTCCTACACCATGGGTCTCCAACAGGTTGCTCTCAAGCTACCAGTCGCTTGCCGCCCCCTTCTGAGTAGCTTGCCAAAGGCTGAAGCAGTATACATTTAAACACAATTGTTGCAGCGAGGCATTCCAGCCTACAAATTTAATAAAAAGTAAATCAGGCAACATTAAAAATTAACTCAATTTAGGCTACTTGGCTACGCAATAAGGTTTCCATGTATTTACAGCACAGCGTACGTTCATGAATGTATGAAAGCGGCTGCCTTGGCTCGCAATAAACAGACGGGTGGAAATCCCGACACTCTTTCAACTACATAAAACTTAACAGTGAACCATCAAATACCCCCCAGATTTCAGTGCCCATCAGTCCCAACATATAGCAATAGAATCAAACAGTCCAAAAGTAAATTAAATCCCAAACCAAAGCGAAAATCTTTTGATAGCCTTTTGATATCTGGGTAAGCTGTAGGAGGATGTCTGGTTGAGAATGTGCAGTGTCCTGCCAGAATCTCCACAAACACCCATCTCAATGGACAGCACAAGATTCTGGGGGCTACTCCAAACGAAACGCAGGTCTCACAATAAAACGCACTTTAGGAAAAAAAGATCCTTAACTTGCTGTTATATATGCTAATTTGTTATTGTTCATGAAGGCGTGTCAGGCAAGTTGTTATTTTATGGATTCTGGACATGTGATTTAATGTGTTTGAGAATATTTGCAATAAACTAAGTCTGTTAAGACTGACACCATGACTTACCAAACGGTGTTCCTGATTTGCCTACACGAATTGATTTCTGAACGGTTACAGGAAGTGTTGAACAGTGTTGGCCCACTTTAAGTGTAGCCTTTTACTTTATTTCTAAGAATAAAATTCTACAACAGAAGCCACATAAGAAATAAAGGCCTGCCTCGAATACAAGCCTGCCCCAAATAAAGGCCTGTGCTTTGTGCAGCCTAAGTAAATAAAAGACCCCGGCCACAATTTGAGGATTTACGGTATGTATGATGTCATATCAAAATGAATAGCAGCAAATGGAAGTAAGCCTTGCCCATAACATGAAGGCCTAGTTTACAGACCTTCTTTGTCACTTGATGTGACATGCAGGCACTGCCTTCCTGGACATGCTTAAAAAAACATAAGGGATAGAGGAAGCATGTACCAAACTTCACAATGTTGTACTGTATTTTCTTCTATTTTTTAAAACGGTTCCTATAAACCTGTGATGGACAGCTAGCTGTAAACTGTCTTAGGCAATGAAAGCAATTCAGTCACCACAGGGAATCCAATCTCTAATTACTTGTTCCAAATGAATGAGTCACATTTCAGCACAAGGTAGCTAAACTCATTAAATTGTGCATGAAGCTTCACATGTCTTAACTCGACTTCATACATTAATCAAAGCTTCTGTGTATTTCTTTTTTGTACACTATAGGAACCTAAGAATGAGATCTTGAGGAAAGGCCAGGCAAGGAGCTTCTCCAGGTCAGACAGCCAGAGTGGGCCAGAGCTGGGGGGCCAGAATGCAGTGATCCACACAGAAGATTGTGGCTCAAGGCGCCTGGGTCACAAGATGGAGGACAAGAACTACAAGGGGAGAGGGGACCCGACAGAGGAGCGGGCAGGTCCCTCAAATAGATTCAGGAGGGAGGAAAGCAGGAACAAGGATAAAATGTATGAAGCTCAGGAAAAAGGTATACAAGAGGAGAGCAAACAGGTGGAGGACAACAAGAAAAAAGTGGACAGCAACAGAAAGATAAAAGCCTCGGTCTCCAAGCTGCAGGAGAAGAAGGAGGAGAGCAGGGAAAAAGAGAGAAAATGGGAAGAGGTTAAGACAAGGGGACTCGTCTCCAGGCTACAGGAAAAGAAGGAGGACAGTAAGGAAAAGGAGAGAAAAGTGGAGGTCAGAAAAGGGGAAGAAGGAAAGACAAGGGGACTTGTCTCAAGGCTACAGAACAAGAAAGAGGACAGTAAGGAAAAGGAGAGAAAAGTGGAGGTCAGAAAAGGGGAAGAAGGAAAGACAAGGGGACTTGTCTCCAGGCTACAGGACAAGAAGGAAAAGGAGGTGAGCACAGAGAAGGAGGCTGGAGGGGATGTGAGAATAAGGGATGCCAGCAAGACGAGAGGACTTATCCCCAAGTTAGAGAAGCAGCCAAGCCAGACTCGAGAAAACAAGATAGAGGAGAAAAGGGAGAGAGCTGTTGAGAGGGGTACTAGGAGCAATTTGGAACAAATCAGCTTGCAAGAAAGTGAGAAGGAGCAAAAGTTTGAGATGAAGAAGGAGAAAGAGAAGGCAAAGAAGGAGATGGAGAAGGGACAAGAGAAGAGTAAGAAGGTCCCTAATGAGCCCCTGAAAGGAAACCACAATGAAGAGGATAGAGCCAACTGTACTGTAGAGAAATCCAAAGAAGAAGAAGAAGAGGAGAAGGGGGAGGATGACGAGGCAGCAGCCAGTGTGTTTGATGAGCTCCTGGAAAAGGTCAGTAGAAATGACCCCGATTTGATCGAGCTCAATGTCAACAATTCAGAGGTTATCAAGACCAAGACACTCATCCAGTTCGCAGAAGCCTTGAGGGACAACACGCACGTTAGGACATTTGCCCTGGCCAACACACGCGCCGATGACCACGTGGCCTATGCCATCACTGGAGCCCTGCAGGCCAACGGCACCCTCACCAGCGTCAACCTCGACTCGAACCTCCTCACCGCCAAGGGCATCATGGCCGTCATCCATGCCCTGCAGCACAACACCACTCTCACCGAGCTGCGTTTCCACAATCAGCGCCACATCTGTGGCGGCAAGACCGAGATGGAGATGGCCATGGTGCTCAAGGACAACACTACTCTGCTCAAGCTGGGCTACCACTTTGAGCTGGCCGGCCCCCGCATGACCATGACCAACATCCTGAGCCGAAACATGGACAGGCAGCGGCAGAGACGTCTGCAAGAGCAGAAACAGGCCCAGGCTCTGGCTGAGGCACAGTCTAATGGCGAGAGGAACGGCACTCTTGAGACACCCAAGGCAGCAGGGGCCGTCCTGAAAACTTCCCCCAAAGGAACACCCAAACCCTCCCCACAGCCTACGCCCAGAACCTCACCCAAGACCCCAAAGAAGGTGGGCACCCCTGGACCCCCTGCTCCCCCTCCTCCACCTCCTCCTGTGCCCTCTCTTAACTCTAGCTTCCTGCGGAATACGCTGACCCCCGTCTCGCAGAGGAAGCTGGATGACCGGAGTCTGGGGCGTGGTTCGGAGAGGAATTCAAGGGACCAGTTGCTGGACTCCATTCGCACCAACAATATGAAAAAACTTAAAAGGGTAAGAAAATAGTATGTGCCTATGTCTTTCTATACACCTCCCATCAAAAGTTTGGGGGCAGTGACATATTTGTTGTTGTTTTGGCTCTCTGCTCCAGCACATTGGATTTTAAATGAAAGAAAAATATAAGGTTATAAAGCAGACTGTCAGATTTAATGTATGGTATTTACATCCATTTCAAGTGATCCGTGTCGGAATTACACCCCTGTCTATACACCGTTACGCCATTTTAGTGGAGCATATCACAACTTAAATAAAGTCATATTACATATTTTGCTTGGTTGCTAATCCTTTGCATTTAATGACTGCTTGTAGAGATCTCCAGTTGCTGCTTATCGTCCCTGGTGATGCTCTGCTAGTCCTGTATTGTAGCCATCTTCAGTTCCTATTTGTTTCAGGGGACTTTTGCCTTCAGCCTATTCTTCAGCAAGTGAAACGCATGTTCAGTTGGATTTCAGGACAGGTGATTGACTTGGCCTGTCCGGAACATTCCATCTTTTGGCCCTGTAGCTTCTTGGTTGCTTTAACAGTATGTATCGGGGTCATTGTCCAGCTGCAAAGTGAAGTGCCGACCAATGAGTTTTGAGGCATGTGGTTGGCTCTGAGCAGATAAGATAATGAATTCTTCTGCTGCTAGCAGCAGTTACTGTGCATCATAAATTAAGACAAGTGAGCCAGTACCTATGGCAGCCATAAATGCCAAAACTATAACTTGTTTCACACCACCATGTTTCACAGATGGCAATTACTTTCTGTCTCCATCAATCCATCGCATTCAGTTTTGCCATCACTCTGATAGTGAATCGAGTCTCATCTGTCCACAAGACAGAGTTCTCTAGAACTCTGTAGGTTCTTTTGGGTACTTCTTCGCTGTCCTGTTTTTATGGTTTACCAGTGGTTAGCATGTTGCAGCGTAGGCACTGTAGTTCTGTACATTAAGTCTTTTGCAGATGGTTGTTGTAACTACACATCCACGCCTGCCTCCTGTAGAGCGTTTTTGATCTGTCAAACAGGTGTTTGGGGGTTTTCCTTCATTATCGTGAGAATTCTTCGGTCATCAACTGTAGAGGTCTTCCTTGGTCGACCAGGCTTTTTGCGGTTACTGAGCTCACCAGTGCTCTTTTTCTTTTTAATGTGCCTAATATTTGGCATGTCTTTCTCAGCCTCATAATGGCTTCCTTGATTCTCATTGGCACAACTCTGGTCCTTATCTTGACAAGTGACAATAAAAGACTCTAAAGGCAAGGAAAAGCCTACTACATATTGAAAGCTCTCTTATATCTGCACTTGGAAGGAAGCACGTGATTAGTCACAAACACCTGTGAAGCCAAATCTAAAATTGTGGAGTACAGAGCCAAATCATGAAACACTATCTCTTTGTCCCAAACTCTACCTAGTCTCATGGGATATACATACCCCTGACCACATTTCTGCAGATCAGAAAAATAATAAATGTTCTCACGGGTACCCTCTGAAGTTTCAAAATGAAATGTCCACTGAGAGTGCGAAAGGGAGGCTTAGACTTTAACAGTCAACGTCCTGGCAGGTGAACAGGCTTGTTTCCTTGAGAGCCGGACTTAAACACTGCTGATTTAATGATGTGGTTAGCATGACAGCTCCTCCCATGTGCAATCTGGGTTTGAAAATCACATTTGTGCAATCACGTATCAAACTTCTTGGCATAAATGCAGCAAACTGGGAAAATTAAAACAATATGAGGAAAGGTTTGGGGTTTTTGGTTTCTGTTTTTCAAGATTTTCTTAAATTCACACTTCCACCACATGTTGGTTGCCTACCTAAAACATAAAAACTGGTTGTTTCGGAGAATGTGAAAAATGTTTGTAATGTCATATTCCTTAAAGTCTGAGGTTCTTTTGCACCACCAGCGGACATTTTGTTTTTAAAGTGTACCCATGAGAACATAATTGTGGTTCTTCCAAAAGAAACTCTCAAAAGTACTTATATTCCATGTCACTAGGTTCCCCAAAATGTATATCGTATATTGCTGGGGATTCAATGGCAATGAAAATTAATGGTAAAGATGCTCATGACTTCCCCTCTCTGTCTCTACAGGTTCATGTTCCCAAGCTGCTGCAATAAGTGTGTGTGTGTGTGTGTGTGTGTGTGAGTGGTGGGGGGTGAGGGTGGTGAGGGGGGTGAGTATGGAGTAGATGAATATCTCACAGATCTTTGGGAGACCACTTGGACGCAGTCTTGTCACTTAACTTCATCAGGACTGGGGGGGGGGGGGGGGGGGGGGGGGGCAACCTGGAGCACCTTCAGATCTGGGTAAGCTGTAGGAGGATGTCTAGTTGAGAATGTGCAGTGTCCTGCCAGAATCTCCACAAACACCCATCTCAATGGACAGCACAAGATTCTGGGGGCTGCTCGGTGGAGCTATCAGCTGAAGGGCGATATTAGCCATTGTAACATTGGATAACAGTTATGCTGGCTGTATTTTCTCCAGTAAATGCACAATATCTTAAGTCTAACAGAATCCCCATCATCCATCTCAGCTAATTTTTCCTTCTCAGCCTATATCTGTCAAACCTGACAGGTTGTTATCAGGAAATTCATGTCGGGTTTATTGTGTGTGTAGATTACATGCTAAAAGGGGCTCCTTGGAAGAGTGGGCTATGACATAATTTGAACCATAGAGGTGGGGGGTGCTGATCTGAGATCATGTTTCCGTTTTCTAGTAATATCCCTGTTATACAAGCACGTATGCTAAATCACACAGTAACATGCTAAACTGATCCTAGGTCAGCACTCATATTCTGAGATACATCAGCTCCAGGTCCAGGTCTCCTTATGACATCTCAGCCAGATTTTCCATTGCAAATCCACCCTAGAATTCCCTTATACTTGTATTGAATTAGGATGGACATAGATTTGCATTGTTGCACCTATTTTATATTTACCTGCAGGATAATGGGTGATGCCCTGAACAAACATTCGGAAATATGTACATTATTTATGTGTGCTTCTCTATTCAATCTGGCTCAGAAATGGATCAAAGTACAGATTCACTGATAACTTTGCCAAATTGATTTGATCTTCCAAATTCTGTTCCTGAGACAAGGATCAATGCTCATTTACCAATAAAATAATGGAATGAGCTTGATTAGCAGAAATATTTGTCTTGTTTTCTTTAGCAATGTGGTATAAAATATCCTCAAAGCTGTTTATTTATTTTTTTTAAGTTGGAGTTTCACAGATTTTACTAACTTCATGAAGGTAGTTTTAAGCTTGTTTCTCATTGATTCAGAAACCCAGTTGCTTGTTTGGTAATTGTGCACGCTGTATTAAACTGGAGTTACGATTGGAACCAAGCCATGCATTGGAGCCTGTATCGAATTATACATTTTGTAAGATGACAAATTGGCTGGCTGTTTCAATTCTCTTCTTGCCATGGTCACATCGAGAAATGATTGCACTTTTGACTTGTATTCAGCACAGGTATTTCATGAGTGGTGTATCTCACAGTGTAGTCATTTGAAGAATTCTAATAAATTATTTTAAACATTTTTGCTTGCAAATTATTCCTGCTTACTTTAAATATTTTAAAAACAAAACATCCTGTTCAATCATTGAAGTGGAATTGGATTAAATACATTTGTCAGATACTCTTCTGTGTTTTTGATGCTTTGCACACACTGGCCAGGGCTCCCTTGAAGAATACGTCTCACTTGGGGTCACCAGTATATAGAAATAAATTTGTTTGACGATCTGAAACATTTAAGTGTGACAAACATGCAAAAAAACAAGAAATCAGGAAGGGGGCAAACACTTTTTCACACCACTGTACATGATACATTTCCAATTTTTAATTATTTTGAAGTAGTGAAGCTGGACTTTTCATGTAATGAATTATATGAAATACATTAGACCTACTTCTCGAAAGGCACACATAGTTTGATAGTATGGTAGCAGTATTTGATAGAAATTGTGTTGCAGTGAAAGCACACCAAAACAACCAGTAACCTGATGATCAGGAATTCAGTTGTATTTATCTTTTAACAAAATCCACTATATCTGAAGTTGTGATGACTTTCTTTCTCCTTTATTGTGATACATAGTTCATATATCCTGCCATCGGTGATAGCAAAAATGACAAATAACAAAATGAATGGACCGAACAATATTTTCACATGCCTTTAATGCTGTATCGTACTGCATTAGATGATACCGTTGCATGAGAGCATGCTTCATTAACTGTATCTATGACTCTCTGCTGCAAACATTCCTTCAGAGTTTTGATATTTGACTTTGCAATTGGTGAAAAGAATTGGCATTGAAAAACTTCCATCCAGTGTAACTTACATCTCTATTAAAACAATGTTTGTTGCGTGATATGGTATAGTGATACATATGTATTATCAATACAATAGAGCGGACTGAATTCTTCAACAAATAGAAGATATATATTTTTTGTGTGTAATGAGTAGTGTGATAAAGTGTATAGTTGACCTTCTGTAATGTACAGGGGGTAATGTTGTGTAATATAGGTCACGTTTCTCTGAAGAATGAGAGAGAGAGAGAGAGCAGACATTCTACCAGTGGAGCCAATGTCACTGTTTCTCTTCACTGCAAACAAACATAAATACATTACCCCTTGCTTCCATCCTCCCTGTGTCTTGGATTGCTGTGGAGAGTTTCTGTTTATAGCTCAATCCACAGTGCCCTTTTCACACTTTACTGCTGTTTACCCTAGCCTCTGAAACGTTCCATCATTAGTCACAAGAAAATCGGAATGGACGGCTCTGCACATGTTTGAGTGGTAAGGATTAGTTTTCATAAAAAGACAGTGGTCTTTCCTTCATTAACTATCCTAAGATATTTCATGCCCAATTGAATAATTACATTGTTTTAAAATAAAGAATGGCAATTAGCTTGCATTGTATTGATCGCTTTGTGACTTTCTTAACATTTAAGGAGGATGACAAGATCTCCGAAATTTGTAATGCATGCATAACTTGAAATAAAAATATATTATTGCTAATCGCTGAACATTGTCAATTTGAAGCATGGCCAATTTGAACGAGTGATTCTGTAGCTTGCAAAATAAATTAAAGAAATAAACATCTTGAAAATGATTTTGTCCATTACGTTTTTGAGCTTGTGTGATCCTAATAGTATTCCTACCATTGGTCAACTCTGAAGTCAGCTGGGGGTAAAGCCTGTAAGCAGGGACTAAATGTTCCTTCTGTTGGGTTGACCTTGGCAAAATGTTTTTCAATTTTACAAGTAAAGTACAGTGCCTTTCCATACCTCGCCCAGAATAATTTTCTACCTATTGAATGTCCACATGTTCTCTTTTTCTGTTAACGTGTCCCAATTTTAATGGATTATTTGGTGATATAAAGTCAAGGTTTTTTATGGTGTTATGTTTCTCTTCAGGTTTTAGTAACGTATGTTGCCGCGGTATGATTTGACATAACCAGAGCCGGAGAAGCTCTGAACATAACGATATTGTACCAGTAATATCGTCGGGTGGGTTGGAGTTCTTGCGCAGAAGCAGTTCATATGACATCAGCCTAGCCCCTCCTTCTCTTCAGCGAAAGCGACAGGAAAATGGAGGAATATGCACGAGAACCATGGTATGTCATTTTCGAAAATGTTATTTTTCCTCTCTCCGGTGTATTGGTGTGTCCGTTAAAAAAATGTTTATAAGCTGTGCTTATTTAGAACTGTAAACGAATAAATAGAGTGACAGAAAAATAAGGATTCAATTTCATACGTCTTACACGAGCCAGTCAGTCAGTATCTAGCTAACGTTAGCTACCGAGCTAGCTAGCCAGTGGTGCCCTTGGTAACGCCGGTACAGCGAGGTGACCTTGTTGCTTCCTGTTAATTTCATTTTGGTTTGCTAACATTCGCTGTGTATCTAATTTTAATAAGATTGGTACATTTAAACCCTTTTCAGTGAAAAACAATGTAATAATTCATCCGCTGTTGGTTTGGTGGCTACAGCTTAGCATGGTAGCTTGCTGTAGCGTTACGTCATATATTGACCAACCTCACTGACGTAGGTCTAAAACTAGGGAGGGCAAAGTGGAGCTTTAGAATGTAGACCGCTGTGTGTGCACGTGAGCTCGCCAATAGGTTTCTCACAGAAAACGTAATTTGTCCACTTTTTTACTTCACAGTAGAGGTGATCAAACTTACAATAACTAAGTGCTAGTGTGTTCTAAGCCTTTACTGGTCCCTGTACGATGTTAGCATGATGTAGCTAGCATACGCGAATAGCACAAAGCCATACAATTTGCTTTTTAACGGCACTTGGTCATTCGAACGATATAAATAAAAGCATTCGATTAAGTTCGACGGCACCGGAATTTTCTGTCGTACCGTCCATAAATGGCAAAAGTCCCACCATAGGATTTATTTAAATCTTTAAAAGTTATACATTTTCTGAATCGTCATTAATTCATCTTGTTTCTATCAGTGATTCGGCGTGATCGGACAGTTCTGTAGCTATGTAAATGACGTCAGAAGGATACAGCACTGTTATTTGCTACCTAAACTTTGACGCACGCTCGAGAGCGTTAACCTGATTGAAGTCTGACATGTCTATTGTCAAAATCCATTGAAACTATGAAAAAGTAACCAGGGACTTTAGACTTATAAGGCTGGACATACCGAGTACCCAGCAAAAATATTGACCTGGCTCCAGTCACACTTTTGACAGTTCGAACTGCCACCAACTGCCATGTATGAGCGCGTGAAGTAAACCAGCAAAAGCTATTGTTGTGTCACCATTTTCGAGCTCCATATACGTAAAGAATGGAATGGCAGTGAAATCTGCCTGTTTTTCGGTGCCGTCGGGGTCCAGCATTTAACATTGATGGAATGCTGGTAAAATGAGCGCTTAAAAGCCACAAAAACAGTCATTTTGTCACATTAAAATTCAACCTAAGCAGAATTATTGTCCACCACACGTTAATTTAAGGTTAAACTGAGATAATAATCATAATATTCATGTTGATTTCCGGAAATAAATTTTTCGGTTGTCCTCCCTACTAAAACCGGTATCGTCTGTAAACATCAGTGCTGTTAACGAATGGGGCTGTCTATGTGGTAAATGTGCAAATCAATGATTTGCCTCAGAATCTCGCTGTGGAGTTTGCTTTGACATAGTTAGCTCGCTGTTTGGCTATCAGAGGGTCATATCCAGGGTAGCCTAATATGCAGCGGTCAGCTGGCTCGCTAACCAGAAAATGTTAACTCTAATTATTTACTAACTTACTATAATGTTACCTGAATTTATTGTACAACAGCGAGGTTAGAATCTTTTACGAGGCTTATCGCAGAATGCATATAACTCAGTGTGGAGTTAATATTTTGTGTCGTTTCGTACAAATGAATTCTGAATCAATTTATGTAGCGTCACACATTACACACCAGTCACTGCTGGGAATCGTTGTCATTGTCGAAACACGAACCCATCATATTTGTTCGTGTTTCGACATATGTTATTGCTTTATTACGTAGCTAATATCCATTTATGTTAGGATATACTTTGTCATATGCGAACCAATGCTGGGAAATAGGTTCCGCAGTCTGAAATGGGTGCGGGGGATTGCGCTTTCTCCGGCGAACGTCGCACTTCAAATGGCGTGAACTAAACCTCACGTAGGTTTGCTTGCGGAGTCGTTGTGTTTTCGTGAATTGCTGAACCCTCCGGTTTGTGTCTGCAGTCCGTGGAGAATTGTGGACGACTGCGGAGGGGCTTTCACCATGGGTGCCATCGGAGGTGGGATTTTCCAGGCTGTGAAAGGCTTTAGAAACTCGCCAGCAGTAAGTGTTTCCTGCCGGGCAGGGTTAATGCCAATTTGCACCTGCAGGATTGCTTGAAGCTCCTACTGCCAAACTGATAGAGTACATGACCCAGTTAATGACAAAATTACGTTTTGTCCGAGCTCACCCCTTACGAAAATGTGCCTTACGAAAATGTGGCTTGACATGTCATAAATAATTGAAATTGAATTGAAAATTTAATTTTTGAACGACTACAACTACAGTACAGTGTTTAATCTGTCTGCTGTGAATTTAGAAGATGTGTAGACTAGCCCAAAATATATTTTTTGTTACAAACTATTCCTGCTTACTTTTAATATTTTAAAAACAAAATATCCTGTTACAAAGATTTGTTTCTTGTACAGTAGACCTTAGTCCCCCCAACTGTCTGGACCCAAAATGTGGGAATCTCTGCTTTTGAGCGTTGTGCGCCTAAAATGTATTTTGACACACTTGTATGTCTGTGTTGTTGCTCATCAGGGGATGAACCATAGATTGCGCGGGAGCATGACGGCTGTCAAGATCAAGGCCCCTCAGCTTGGAGGTATGTGTGCATGGAAACCAAGGGGCGGGAATTATACACCCTCAAAATAGCCTTCTCAGTCGAGTCCCATTATGACATGAAAGGCCTGTGTTAGGGCCACTCTATTGCTGTTTGCCTCACTGTGGATGAAAGGGAATATTATGTCAGAATGTTCTGTATAGTCTTAACTAGGTCTGATTAATTTTCCTAGGGGCAGCTGAAATGGGGTATTCGCTACACAGCAGTGCCACAGATAGCTGACAAACCCTCTCCCTTCTTTGACTAAGATTTCTGAAGTGACGGATATCACCTCATCTCAATAAATCTAAGGCAGGGGTGCACAACAAGGGCCGATCCATTTCAGGTTCATAAGTTCATAATTACTGAATTAGCTCAGTCATATCTTGATCTGACATTTGTAAAAGCACCAGCTACAGCCCCAGACTGCAGGTGCATCCTAAAGATCCGTACAGGAATGAACCAGTGTAGTTTATAGTATAGAGCGCTCAGAAAACTAAGGTAACTGGTTCCAACAAATACCAGCACAGGACCAGACCGGTCCTCCAGGACCCAGAGTTGTGCACCTCAGACCGAAGGACTCTAAACAGAGTAAGAACAGTGAAAACCACTAGTCTCGAACTCCAGTCCTTGGGTGCCGCAGAGTCTGCTGGTTTAACTCCAGTCCTGGAGGGCCGCAGTGTCTGCTGGTTTAACTCCAGTCCTGGAGGGCCGCAGTGTCTGCTGGTTTAACTCCAGTCCTGGAGGGCCGCAGTGTCTGCTGGCTTAACTCCAGTCCTGGAGGGCATCATTGGCACTAGGCTCCAGGCTGCTATATCGTTCTGTTCTTTTGCACCACGATGTATGGCTGCTTCCATGATCAGCTGGAGCAGAGTGCTTGCGGCCGAGACGGGTTGGGTTGGGGCGGAGGAGGAGTTTTTTTGACCGGTCGCTCCCCCCCCCAGGCAGCTTCGCGATGTGGGGAGGCCTGTTCTCCCTGATCGACTGCGGGCTGGTGAAGGTGCGTGGGAAGGAGGACCCCTGGAACTCCATCACCAGCGGAGCCATGACCGGCGCCATCCTCGCTGCCAGAAGTGAGTCCCGATCCCCCGGAAACCCACAGGGCGGGGCAGCGCTCGTCTGTGTTCGGTTGTCATGCGCGCAGACGCTCTAAAAATGTTTAAAGGTACCATAGGTAATTTTGGACTTCTCACGGTCGAGAGAGATATTGCAGCAACGAACACCCTCAAACCACAACCCTGTTTATCTCTCCGCCTTCTCTGTGAATGCGCTGACGTTGAATCGCCATTGGCTGTCACAATTAGAACCAATTTTCAACCAATTTTCAAGCTTGAATTATTGTACAGTTATACAATGTTTTGGTACAGAGTGTCAGCCCGTCAGACTGCATATTTTGAAACCCGAATTTAAGGACTACAAACACAGGCAGAGGGCGAGTCAACATGTCAGTGAGCCTTTTTCAATGATAGGAAGGGATTTACAATAGTCTTGTAACAATGTTTTAACACAAAAATCTTACCTATTGTACCTTTAACCCATTCAGTCCCGTATTGCACTCAAGCGTAACTACAGTAAAAGCCATAGACTGCCATCTGGCACTCTCAAACTTATACCTTTCCAAACAATCAAAATTACTGCTATACTGTTGTTTTGAGCCCCTATTAAGACCATTCAAACTTGACTTTCTCCATTTTCCCAGCCACAGCCGAAGCCCCCTTGGTATTTGGGTGGAGCCATTTCATATTGGGCTTGGGGCTGAAAGAGTTAACTGGCTCATAGTTTGTTAAATTGGACATTTTGATAACGTTTATCTGCAGCAGCTTGCGATTCCACATGCGTGTGTCCTTGGTGATTCACTGTGGGCAGATATGAGTGAAATACAGTTTATGTGTAGAGCGCTTTTGGAACAATTTAATTGGCTGGAACAAAATGGGGTTCATCACCCCGGCTGTAGTCCCTGTTTGTAGGTACCTGTTTTCTTAGAGGGGAGGTTTTTGCTTTGCCTCACAGACTTCAGTGGAAAAATGAAGCCTATTTTACATCCTGACCAGGCCTTGTTTGATGAGACACAGCTAAATGTGTCCGTGTGCCTTGTAGCAGCTGGGCTCCAGCTCTGATCTTTGAACTCCCCTCCTGGGTCGATTAGACGTCGCGATAGCCCTTCCCCTTAGCCAGGGCTATATTTAGCGTATATTTGCACACGCACTCAAGAACTAAACCACAAGCTTCCAGAAAGATTGGATGCACAGTGTGGGTACGTTTTCTTTTGTTCACTTGTGTGCAGTTTCCAGGGTGAAAATAATGCACACATTATTATTTATAATAATAATAATAATAGTAATACTAGAAATAATAATAATCGTAATACAGGTCTATTATAGAGAGGAACCAAGGGAAACCAAACATGCCCTAGACTAATGTCTCGAGTTGTAGTAATGTAGTGTAATTCAGGCTTAGTCATGATCTGTGCCGGCTCACATAGGTCCACAGTGTAATATCAGTGGCTAATATAATGCGAAAAAGTCAAAGCTATGGTATAATAGTATAGAATTATTCTGCTAATAAAAATAACAATAGAAATCACTTCACGGGAAAAATAAATATTGAAAATAAGTATCGGCCGACACTAGTTCCGTGTTCGTCTTCGTCTTGTTTTTAATAACGGACGTTTTGGAGTCCTTTTTATGAGCTGATCACCTTGGAAACAAACTCATCACTCACTTGTCCGGACATCAAAATGAATAGTTAGCTAGCGTTTTGCCAAATGCATAACTTCCTCAGATGTACTCGACATTGCCACAGCGGGCAAACTGCAAGGGGAACAAAGGCTCTGTATCATAGACTTCAGTGGAATAAGCAAAGCTGTTGCCCTGGTAACCAAGACGCCAGTGCAAGACTTTAAATACTACAAGTCCCACAATCCCCCGTGGTACTCGGTTGCCGTCCGGGAAGTGGCCGAACGGTCTGTGGAAATGACGCGGCGTGCCTTTAAGAGCGCAGAGCAGGGTGTAAGGTGGGCGTGTTCTCCGCAGATGGGCCCGTTGCCATGGTGGGCTCGGCGGCGATGGGCGGAATCCTGCTGGCGCTGATCGAGGGTGCAGGCATCCTGCTCACCAGATTCGCCTCCTCACAGTTCCCCACCGGTGAGTGTGTGTTTCTCCTTTCGCACCATTCTTTGCAAACTCTAGAGACTAGTGTGTGTGTGAAAATCCCAGGAGAACAGCAGTTTCTGACATACTCAAACCCCCCTGTCTGCCACCAACAATCATTCCACAGTCAAAGTCACTGAGATCACATTTTTACCCCATTCTGATGGTTGATGTGAACATTAACTAAGCTCCTGACCCATATCTACATGACTGTTTGCATTGCACTGCTGCCACACAATTGGCTGATTAGGTAATGGCATTAGTAAGTAGGTGTGATAAAGTAAAAATGTTACTAATAAAGTGCTTGGTGAGTGTAGCTTTCCTCTTTTTTTCCTGAGTTTGAAAGTGTGTGAGCGTGTAGTGAGTGTGCAGTGTGCAGCGTGCAGACACAGAGTCCAGCTGTCAGTGTTGTGACTAGCGGCCGTTGTCACCTCTCTTTCAGGGGCCCAGTTTGCAGAGGAGCCCGCCCCGATGCCGGCCCCCCCCTTCGGAGAATACAGGCAGTATCAGTGAGGGAGGGGCCGCCCTCACCCACCCCTAGGCCTTTTAAAATACCTCCACAGATCTGACTCGAAAGAAAATTCTGGAACTTCTTCAGAAGGAACTGTGCAGTGCATCCCAACTTCAAGGATTTCATTTTTTTACTGATTGTTTTTTTTTTTTCCTGAACCATCATTGCCATCTGCCTGTTAAAAAGCCTCATCTGTTGCATGTTCCCCACGATCAGTGTGTGAATGTTGGTGGTCAGCACCGGAATGGAAATGTCGTCAGGGCCCATGCAGTTGGGTGGCATAGAGGGGGTTATATTGGGATTTAGGAGACAATGGAACTCTAGTCTTTAACATGCTTCAGTGTCCTGGTGGCATTATTTCAGCTGTCAGCAGGCTGACTTCCGCTTTTACGTATTCTGGAAACGTACGGCTAACCGTTTTTTTAAATCGGTAGCTGTGCGAGATGGCTTTGGAGTTCCGTTGCGTCCTCCCTGCTCAATATCACCATTGTACACAGAGATGTGTGGCCCACTTGGATTCCCCGGAGGTCCGCTTACAAAGTAGCCTGTTGACTAGTAGCACGCCTGAGTCACATGACTTGGTCCTGACCAGTGGACAAGCTGGAGAGGTAAACTAGCCTCACACCGATAGGGACTCCAGAGCCTAGCTGGCCTTAACCCCATGGCACACCCACCTTCTGCTAATGTGTGTAAATATTGTGTGTGTGTGTGTGTGTGTGTGTGTGTGTGTGTGAGAGAGAGAAAAGGCTGTTCACGGAGGTTCAGTTTGTACAGCAATGGAGAGCTGCCACGTCAACACCTGTACTGCACGTTCCCCCTGACCGTGACCCTGGACCCCAACACCCCGCCGTGAAGAAAGCAGACCGCTCCAGATCATTTATTTATTCTCGTCTCCGTTACTCTCTGTAACGAAGGCCGTCCGTTGGGTGCACTGCGAGGACCGTGAATGACACCAGGACTGTGATCGTGCGCAGGGATGGATCAGTACGACTGAGGACCGCGGCAGTGTACAGCGCAGACCTGCAGTACGAGCTCGGCCGCGACGGGGCTGCTTTCACTGTCGGTTCATGCCACACACAAGATCTGTATGACAGATTGGACAACATTAACAATAAAGTCAAACGAGAGGCACGATGATTCCCTTGCTCTGTTGTGCGTTATTTACGTGTGTGCGTTTAGCAGGCGCTCTTATCCTGAGTGGCTTTCGCAGTTGAAGGTTTTTGTATGCAGTCGACTTGCATATGTGCATATTTATTGAAGAAATTCAGGCGCAGTGCCTCGATTAAGGGTACGTCACCCAGACCTGGGTCGAATATGCTGAGTTTTGCTGAGCTTGTCTGCTCTATTTGAACCTATGGAATACTCTCAAAAAGTACAAACCCTGCTGTCTGGTCCTCTTGGTTGGCTCAACTGTACCAGACAAGATCTAGTTCTAGTTCTAATCTAGTTCTCTTGCCATCATATTACCCTATCACCGACAGTGCGATGTCATATGAAGAGTGCTTTAATGTACTACTAGTAATGTACATCAATAACCCCCATGCAATGTTAAATGGTGTCTTGGCAATGTTTGTACTTTTTTATTGTGGCACAATGTGATCTCGGTATATGTACTCAGTGGAAGGGAGATTGGCACACCAGAGGAGGGCTAGCCTTTGGAAAATTGCTCATGAAGTTAAAAACAGAACTTGATAAAATCTTTTGTTTATAGAAAAAAACTACTGCATACACACGGTCGACCAAACTGAAACGCCCACAGCCACTTTCCCCTTTGTGTGTTAATTTAGGTTATGGTGTTTTATGGTTCTAGATTTCTGTTCTTTGGGCTAGTTGTGGATATAGTCTGTGGATTTAGCACTTGTATTTTAGTTCTGTGATAGCATAGTTAATTCGCTCTAGCGTTTTAGTAATGTTCCCTGACTTTCACTCACTGGTCTGGGCATGTTGTTAGCAAGGCTGGCTGACCGGCTCAGGCTAGCTAGCAGCACTTTGTGGTTGACCATCTCATACCCAGCTAGACCAGCTCATACCCAGCTTATGACCAACTTGACCAGCTCAATTTTCAAGGCAATTTTCAAGATTTTGTAGTAGGGTGAAGTCACTCATCTTTTTATATTTTAAATTAACTTGCAAAGATTACTTTCCGTTACTTGACTCAGCAGGTGTTTCCATAGCATTTCATAATGACTAACGTAGTATTTTGATTCCATATTTCCACTTTTTCCTCCAAACGTAGGACTTCCAGGTTTCAGTTGACGTGCCCCATTTCTGTGGCACTTTTCTGTTGATTCAATTTGACATACTGAGGGAGGAGCATTAGTGCACTAAAAAAAATCTTTTAGCTGGGCAATCAATCCAGCATCTCAAATGTTGAAAATATTAATAAAATAATATATTATTATATTAAAATAAAATATTAATAATAATGTAGCATCCTCACCGATAAATGGTCAAGACTTAAACTGATGGTTTTCTTGTTTTATTGAAATCCTTCCGTTGTCAACCAATAAACCACCGTAAGAGCTATAGGCAGAGCACAAACACAATGCATTAACTACCTAGCCAGTGTCATGAATTAACCTAGCATAACATTCGGTACCATTACGTGGTTTATGAATTTAGCACATGTAAGAAAGTTCTTATTACAGTCCAAAATCATTTCCAAAGACATTAACACATGTTAACCGTGTATTATTTCATGAACACTGACCTTGTGCCTCTTCGGCGGGTGCTAAAACAATTCAATATTTAACTTTAACTTTATCGCTATCTTTCTGTCTTTGTTAACATTACTGTTGCGTTCTCTTCTTCTTCTTTGTACGCGCTAGAAACTCGCTGGAGTAGGACACATTATTTCAACATAAAAGTCCTTCAAATAAGGCAGAATATAAGGCAATATTTATAGCTCCTGACTACTCAATAGTGCTGTGTTTTCTTTAGAACTAATTCAGAAATTGGGTCCTTTACAAATAATAATAATAAAACAGGTCAAACACCATGAAGTACAGTGCTGAGGGAGTATTATCTTTTATTTGAGTTTAAATGACATTTTTGACAGCTGGAAAGAGGTTATGTTTAGTACCTTGCATAAGGGTGCGATGGCGGGGCTTTGCATGTGAAGCAAATATACGACCTCTCCCCGTTTTTGAGGGCCACTGTTAGTCAGGGCTCTTGTCATTGGCCTAACGCCCCCCCTCCACCTTCACCACCACCTCACCTCCCCACATTCAGCGCCGGTGGTAACAAGACCCAATTCTCTATCTGTTTTGCCACATACTCACTTCCTCAATGCAAACAAATTCACATCATTTGATTGTAAAATCACTTGAAATACTCTGAAACGGTGACTTCCGTTTTCAGATCACTTGGTGTCAAACAATTCCAGGATCTGAAATGGGTCTTGGATGTGGCAGCTCCTTTTTTATCCGTCACGGAAATTTGCGGTGCTATTGTCTGTGTAGTTTCCTCCCCTAAACCAGCCCACATTTCTGTTGTGACCAGAGCTTTCATAGGGTTGGTAAATGTGATCTCTTCATAAGATATCTGAGTGAGAAGCAGTTGCCAAGTGCAGTAGGTGTGATCTTCTCTTGAGTCATATCTATAGTGTGTTGAACGAGCCTGCTGTGATGTCAGTTTGAACTGGGTTTGTGATGAGATACCCTCTGCAGATCCTCTCTCTCCTAGCAAGTAAGTCCTTGTCTTCTGTATTTCCTCAAGCAAAGTTTTTGTTTTTTCCAGAATCCCTTAGGTACTTTAGAGGATGGAACAGACACTGGGCAGGAATGAGACATGATGGTAACACTGCATATCCCTTTTGCAGAAACGTCTCCATGTAGCTTCATAGGCTGGTGTTGCATGCTGCCATGATGTGATTTGCATTGCTTGTGATTGTCTTAGGTATTTGACATTCATCAAATTGACCTGAAACCAATTGTAATTATTTTTTAGCCTATATATGTTTTTTTTATTGAAGTACTACTTTGTATTTTAAGAGATTGTTAAGAAAATGTGTATAGTTTTTGTAGCAAAATACATTTTCCACACATAATTTTGCTTCACTGAAAATGACTAATGGTTCAGTGACTTTATTAATACTTACATGAAAGTACATGTAATGTACACAATCATTAGATTCAATCAATAATTTTACGACAGTTTGACTCCTGATTAATTGGAAGAGTTCATGTATTTCTGCAAAAACACAGTTTAGCAAACTCATATCGGTAATTTCTGACCTTTCTGAACTCATTTTGTGATGAAAACGTACATTTATTTTATTTATTATTTATTAAGCAGGAAGCTGCATTGAGATCCGGACTCTCTATTTCAAAACAGACCTGGCCAAGGTAGCAGCCAATACAGTATCAATTTACTGTACATAATACAATACATATAACATATAAAGCATTTGTAAAACTTTTGGCCAGATTTTTTGTGTTAGTTTTGTGTTTGATAACACAGCTGAATTAACTTTTAAAATCTTAAAAAATAAGTTGTACTTTTTTTTTATTTTTTATGTTTATGTTTTTGCCAGTGCATCAAGTTCACTGGACAGCAATGGCCGATGTACTTGGAGCACATGGAACTGAAGGTGTAGATTTATACATCAAGTGTCCATATCCAGATGGTTATCTGCATCTACCAAAGTATGTCTGCCGTCATCCATGTGGGAGATGGGATGTTCTTATCACGTCGGCTGTCAGTGAACGCGCTGGAAGATTCCTCCTGAATGATAATTCCCACGGGCGCTTTTTCAGTTTGACCATCATAAAACTGAGTCTGCAGGACGCAGGCCTCTATTACTGTGGAATAGAAACATGGGGCAGAGACTGGATGGTCAAAGTAAAAGTGACTGTCAGTAAAGGTATAACTTACCCAAACCTTGCCTTTCTATTCTTTCTTTGTTTGTGCATGCCACAATAATTCTCCTGTATCCGCTCTATAACAGCCATGAGTTATGCGCATAAGTCAAAAAGAGGCGCCGATTGGTAATTGTAATATGTGCTGATACTTTAGAGTTAGGAATATACGACTGCTTTCAGTACAACACTTCATTGCTGAGCACAACACACTGAAAAGTGTCACCTCATTTTGAGTAAACATTTGAGCACTTATCTGGATACATATTATAATAATAACTGCTTTGGTTGACACCCTGTGGTCAGGAGATTGATGCATGTTTTTATGCTTGTGCAGCAACGGTTCCTGAAACCACACTGCCCCCCTCTGCTGTTCAGAGTGGCGGGGGTTCACCACACAGCAGCTCCGTCAGACCGACCGGAACTGCCTTCAGTGCTGAGCAAGAATGGAGAGTCCCTTTCTCCACACCTCCCTGTGAGAATAGCCTCCCCCTCTCTCTCTCTCTCTCTCTCTCCCCTCTCCCTCTCTCCCATATCCCTCTCTCTCTCCCTCTCCCGTCTCCCTCTCTACCTCTCCCTCTCCCTCCCTCTCTCTCTCTGTCTCTCCCTTTCCCTCTCTCTCCCTCTCTCTCCCTCTCACTCTCTCTCTCTCTCTCTCTCTCTCTCTCTCTCTCTCTCTCTCTCAACGCATGTACACACACATATGCACACAGACACCTAGCATTCTATGATACTAATCATTTAGTCTCTTCATGATCTCTATTAATCCTGTATTATTCATGGATGCACTGGAAACCACTACCTATAGCCTACATGCATTTAAGAGTTGAATTTCAACAGGATAAACTCTAGATAGCCTGAATCTATTAAATACATATACAGTGGTGTGAAAAAGTGTTTGCCCCCTTCCTGATTTCTTTTTTTTTTTTGCACGTTTGTCACACTTAAATATTTCAGAACAAATTTAAATATTAGTCAAAGACAACACAAGTAAACCCAAAATGCAGTTTTTAAATGAAGGTTTTTATTATTAAGGGAGAAAAAAAATCCAAACCTACATGGCCCTGTGTGAAAAAGTGATTGCCCCCTAAACCTAATAACTGGTTGGGCCACCCTTAGCAGCAACAACTGCAATCAAGCGTTTGCGATAACTTGCAATGAGTCTCTTACAGCGCTGTGGAGGAATTTTGGCCCACTCATCTTTGCAGAATTGTTGTAATTCAGCCACATTGGAGGGTTTTCGAGCATGAACCGCCTTTTAAGGTCATGCCACAGCATCTCAATAGGATTCAGGTCAGGACTTTGACTAGGCCACTCCAAAGTCTTCATTTTGTTTTTCTTCAGCCATTCAGAGGTGGACTTGCTGGTGTGTTTTGGATCATTGTCCTGCTGCAGAACCCAAGTTCGTTTCAGCATAAGGTCACGAACAGATGGCTGGACATTCTCCTTCTGGATTTTTTGGTAGACAGCAGAATTCATGGTTCCATTTATCACAGCAAGTCTTCCAGGTCCTGAAGCAGCAAAACAGCCCCAGACCATCACCCTACCACCACCATATTTTACTGTTGGTATGATGTTCTTTTTCTGAAATGCGGTGTTACTTTTACGCCTGATGTAATGGGACACACACCTTCCAAAAAGTTCAACTTTTGTCTTGTCAGATCACAGAGTATTTTCCCAAAAGTCTTGGGGAACATCAAGATGTTTTCTGGCAAAATTGAGACGAGCCTTAATGTTCTTTTTGCTCAGCAGTGGTTTTCGTCTTGGAACTCTGCCATGCAGGCCATTTTTGCCCAGTCTCTTTCTTATGGTGGAGTCATGAACACTGACCTTAACTGAGGCAAGTGAGGCCTGCAGTTCTTTGGATGTTGTTGTGGGGTCTTTTGTGACCTCTTGGATGAGTCGTCGCTGCACTCTAGGGGTAATTTTGGTCGGCCGGCCACTCCTGGGAAGGTTCACCACTGTTCCATGTTTTCGCCATTTGTGGATAATGGCTCTCACTGTGGTTCGCTGGAGTCCCAACGCTTTAGAAATGTGCATGTGATTTTAGAGTAAACCGAGAGATATATATCAAAAAACTCAACTTGTGAGTTTGTGAGTGGTGCGTCCCCCATGCATTTGCCAGCTGTTCTTGCTTGGCTTTCATTCAGATCTGAACATGCAAACATCTTAACCAAAATAGGAACTGATAAAGAACCAAAATAAGCTGTATACTGTAAATGAGTGCAGTTTTAGGAAGTCATAGCGATGATCTTGTGCACTACGAACTGCTCATTTGGCTGCAGATATATTCTTGGACATATATCATATCATTTAAGCCCACACATGATATTTGACACTATCTGGGGTACTGGCCAAACTGGTTAGTTTCAGAAATGTAATACCTTTCAATATATGAAATATAGGTATATGTACTGTATATAGTAAGTCTATTATTTAAAAAGGCACAGTGCTTCTTCAAATACACTGAAATTCCTTCACATGTTGAGAGTCATTTTCTGTTATATTTTTTTAAATAAAAAGTATTTCACTAAAATGCAGGTCTAAGGTACAGCTATGTTATCCATCTATGCTTTAGAGAGAAGTACAATAATTTCACTCGAGTTTTATGTGGATCCATCATTTCTTGATTGTAACATTCAATAAGTGATCTACGACTGCCTTCTTTTACAGATTACTCAAGGGAAACTGCCACAGTCCCACTGACATTGGATGGAAACAACGGTAATTGGAATTAAACCTTTGAACTGAGTTTTAGATTCATTCAAGGTTTCACAGTACAGGGTAGAATGCTGCACTAGTTGACTAGTTGAAGCACCGGCACTATAGTGCATCAAATGATGATGGGTTTTTCAGGGAAATGCATTCATTACAAGGTCAAATATGTCTGATAAAAATACTTTGGCATAGATTATTGGATTATTGCAGAATCATTGCAGAAATAATCCAAATTATAGCACTGAAATGGGCAAAGCCCTTTTAATGTTATTCATCTTAAATCTAAAATCTAAGAATATTTTTGCAAAATTGAATGTGTGAATTGCTTCTGCATGTGTCATGGATCTTCAAAAAAGATTGAACTTCCTGAACTACTGCTTTCTGTTAGGTGTTACAGACAGCCTGGTTGTGGTTGGTGCAGCTCTGGGCATGTTGGCGTGTCTTATTATGGCTGCTCTTGCTCTGCTCCTTCTCAGAACAAGATCAGTTTCAAAATCACTTGGTAAGACCAACCACCGTACACAGTTTGGAAAACATTACTGATCAAAACCATCCAACATTTTGCTCAAGCACTGGGTGCTTAGGCAGAAACTTGTGTGCTTGCGCTGACAGTTAATAAGTTTACAAAATGACATTCAAGCCCTGTATTTCAGTTTGTTGAAAGAAGCCTGGTCATACCACCAAGTGCTTTAAAAAAGGATTCGGGACCTATTGCATAATTTAACCCTGGTTTTCTAAACCCTTAAATCCAGCGGACTTTTCCATCTCTGTGGACAATGTACAGGTAAGTCGCATCTTATTTCTAAACCCTTATTATTGTACGCATACATTCATAAGAAAAATATAGAAAAATATAGAAGCACGCATCAAAATGGACAGAAAATCAGGGAAAATAATTGTGAGCCTGATTATAAAAGGCAAACCACCAACTGGGAAGAAAAAAAATTGGGTTGAGGCACTCTTAAATACTAGGTTATATAGGTATTGGCAATGGATGGCTTCATTATGAGCTCAAACGTAAAAGAAACACTAATTGCTATGAATTTTTACCTTTGATACATTTTTAATCCAGAGGCAGTTCCTCTCCCAGATTCCAGTCGAGACATTCTGGAGAGTTACTGGCTCTGCTGGTTTTTGAGTGAGGCCAGTGAAATTAACCGCTTTAAAAACTCAATTACCCATAAGCACTGAATAACAGAGCACCAGTACCAGAATTTAGGATCCCTGATACATTTTGATAGCAGTTATGCCATCTTCTCAATTATGAGCAGGGCTTACCACATACTCATACACCCCAGAATTAGACACTTTTCAAGGTACTAATTATAATTAATTAACATGACGTGGAACAGATCTGTTGTGAACGGTGCCCTAGACCGTGTAAAAGTGTTCTATTGGCTCCAACTTGTCTCCCTCAGGATGAAGAGGACCCTGAGCATGCGTATGATGAATACACTGACACAGTTGTATACAGCACTATTGGTCTGCCCCAGGAGGATTCTGAGCAGGCGTACTGCATGGTGCAGTTCTCGGACCTTCCATCGAATGAGAATGACCTGTACTCACTGGTGATGTCTCATTGAGGGAAGATTGCCTCCCGGCCTGTGTATGTTAGTGTTTCAGGTGTTTCAGTCGTTGAATGGCTAGAAGGTCCACATGTCTGGTGTCCAATGCAAAATTGGGGTATGGACCCACCCAATTTTGTGGGTGGTCTGTGGCAAAACAATTCCTGGGCCTGGGTTGTCTGTGCTGAATTTTGTTAAAATGATTTTGGTTTAATTGCTCATTTTCTAAACAGCTGTTTTCTAAACAGCTCTGCGTGGATGACTTCCCACCATCTGAAGCTTAACCTTGCCAAGACTGAGTTTCTCTACATCCCTGCTAAGTCCTCTCCGACGATTGACCTCTCACTGATTGTTGAGGACTTTGTGGTATCCTCCTCCCATACGGCCAAGAATCTTGGGGTGACTCTTGATAACTGCCTCACCCTGGCTCCACATGTATCCTCCACTGCCAGAACCTACAGGTTCTTCCTCTACAATATTTTCCGTATCCGTCATCTCCTGACGGAGAAAGCCAGCCAGCTCCTAGTCCAGGCACTTGTCATTTCCCGCCTGGATTACTGCAACTCCCTCCTAACCAGTCTCCCAGCTTGTGCCATCAAGCCCCTCCAGCTGGTCCAGAATGCTGCAGCCCGCCTGATCACCAGTCAGCCCAGGTCGGCTCATGTCACCCCACTCCTCATTGGCCTCCACTGGCTTCCTATTGCCGTACGCATCCGATTCAAGGCCCTACTGTTGGCATTTCAGGCTGCTAAGGGGACTGCCCCACCATACATCCAATCCTTAATCACTCCCTACTCCCCAGCTAGATAACTCCGGTCTGCCAGCTCTGGTCACCTTATGGTTCCCTCACTATGAGCACCTGGCAGTCAAGCTGCACGTTCAAGCCTGTTTTCCATTCTGGTTCCTCAGTGGTGGAATGACTTGCCTACCACTGTCAGGACAGCAGGATCCCTCCCCCTATTTCGACGCAGACTGAAAACACACCTTTTCAGACTGTACCGTAGTCCTCCCTCCTGATCCCCCCCCCCTTTCCAATATGCCTTTTGTCTATCCCAAAAAAAGAAAAAGAAAAAAGCACTTACAATGACTGTGTATTTTACTAAGTTATGGATGTGATGCTTTAGCTTGTGTAAGACCCTATGCACTTGTAACTCACTTTGGATTAAAAGCATCTGCCAAATGACTACAATGTAAATGTAAATGTAAAGTTATTTCATCCATATTGATTGCATTTTTGGTAATTGAGCGAAGCCAATCGTCATTTGTTGTTGCAGCAGAATATTATTACATATACAATTATATACAATTTCTGTAGCCTATAGAATATGTTTTACATTATGTAGGCTACTGAACAGAAACATGAATAAAGACATTAATGGATTCATCAGGTGATTATGAATTGGCAAAAATACACTAAATGTGATTGGTGCTTAATTATGATTTTACCAATAGGGTATTTTATTTTTAAGAAAGACCTGAGTGATTCCATTTGAGTCCTAAATTAATGTGAAGAATGAATGAATGAAATATCATATTGGAATTGTTTTTGGTTTTGTAGAGGGAGATCAGTCTGTTATGTTTCTGAGTCTGTCTGTTAGTTTATTTGTTAAATTCTTGTAATTTATTATTTTTCATTATCATACCTGCCTTTCTGTTTATCATCCGTCACTGTTCATTGGATTTCATCATCCCCTGTTATGTCTGTGTCAGGATGTTTTCGAGGCATAGTCACCCCCTGTCTGCGTGCTGCACTATTTGGGTCGTTTCGGACATTTCCGGGTGTCAACGATTCCTTTCCAGTCTCGCATTTCTTACTTCCTGCTTTTCTCGCTAGTTAATGTTGTATAGCACTATTCTTACTAACAACTACTAATTTTGATATTGTACAGTACTAATTATATGAATACACTGAATGAATAAACTAACAGTCACTTAATTTGGGTAGTTTAGATTTAATCGTGTTACTAACTCACTAACGTTATCTGTCTGCTCTGTAACTCCGCCTGTCTGTTCTATCACTGACCACTTGCTTAGTTTCACACCTGTTCGCACCTGTCTCTCACTATCACTACGTCTCCTAACTCTACGCAATTGTCTTCTCCTTAATCCGGAGGCGCGTTTTTGTTTCCCCCTTATTGTTTCATTACCCCATTATGTTCTTGACCTGTTGTTTATTTGTTCAGCCCTCCTCACTCCCGACTAGTATGTCACTTCCCCTCATGTATTTAAGCCCCAGTCTCTGCTTGATACCTTGTCAGAATGTTGATCAATTTTCATTGCCATTGACACCAAGTTTGCCTTACCCTTCTGTTTTGTTTGCCTTTTGATTCTTTGGTTATTTTGACTTTTTCCTTCCGCCTTCATTGACTTCATTGTCCTTTTTGCCTAGCCCTTTTTGTACTTTTTGTACCATTCTTTTGCATCTCAATTCTGGCATTGTTTGAACTCTGATTACCTGGCTTGAAATTGGACTGAATAGAAACAAAGGTTTTTGCATACTCCCTGGTCTGCGCCTGGGTCCTCTGAACGGTACCTCACACAGTCAGCCTCCACACCACAGCCAGTCAGGCCCCAGTCAGCCTCACAGACAGGCCCACAGAGAGCCTCCATGCAGTGCAGAGATTGAGGCAGAAGAAGCCCATGCCCATGATAAACAAATCACTTCAAATTCACACATCAGCTCCCTCTCTCCGAGTGAAGCTTAGCAGAGCATTTTTGTCTCTTGACATGGACGGGGAAGAGTCCAAGGGCATAGGTTTGATTTTGACATTGGTTGGGACACAAATGGGGGAGGTTCGCAGGGGATGTAACCACCACTGGAAGCTGAGGGGTTTTGCATTGACGATCATCATCATCAGAGCCTTAATTTAGAGATAATTATGGTGGCCAACACACTCATTAAGAGACACACAGACACACATTAATTCATCCTTTACTCAAATTTGCCAGATGAATGGGACTTTGAAGAGCACATTTTAAGGCAGGTACTGTTTCCTATTCAAACCAATGATCTGTAAACATATATTTACATGAAAAATAAGACTGTTATGATTGTAAGACTAATAAAAATACACCTTTGCCGTTCTCTCACTGCTTAAGAATAAATCAATTTAAAATGCATTCAACATATTAAAATGCACCAGATGCCTCCAAATTGCATCAGAAAAAAAATGTCAGGGGACATCATCTGAACCCCCCTTTGGCCTACTACTTACAACTACCCTGTCTGCCACGAAAAAATCATTCCATGGTCAAAGTCACTTAGATCACATTTCTTCCCCATTCTGATGGTTGATGTGAACATGACCCGTATCTGCATGATTGTATGCATTGCCCTGCTGCCACACAATTGGCTGATAAGATAATCGCATAATCGAAGAAGTACAGTGGTGTGAAAAAGTGTTTGCCCCCTTCCTGACTTCTTATTTTCTTTTGCATGTTTGTCACTTAAATGTCTCTGATCATCAAACAAATTTAAATATTAGTCAAAAACAACACAAGTAAACACAAAATGCAGTTTTTAAATGAAGGTTTTTATTATTAAGGGAGAAAAAAAATCCAAACCTACATGGCCCTGTGTGGAAAAAGTGATTGCCCCCCCTGTTAAAACATAACTTAACTGTGTTTTATCAAACCTGAGTTCAATTTCTCTAGCCACACCCAGGCCAGATTACTGCCACACCTGTTCTCAAACTATCTCTAACTACTGGGCCTGTTGATGTGTTGATGTGGCATCTTTGCAGACTGAACCACTCAAGACCAAAATAAATTTAAAATAATTACTACACTCTACACAGGGCTTGAATGTAATTTCTTTCACTTATTAACTGTCAGTGCAAGCACACAAGTTTCTGCCTAAGCACCTAAGTGCTTGAGCAAAATGGCGGATGGTGGTTGGTCTTACCAAGTGACTTTGAAACTGATCTTCCTCTGAGTATAGCCGCAAGAGCAGCCAGAATTAGACATGCCAACACACCCAGAGCTGCACCAACAACAACAACAAGGCTGTCTGCAACACCTAACAGAAACTCAATCTACACTCAATAGCCCATAATGCTATTGCAAATGTATTAAAAATCTAAAACTGAAATCTCTCATTTACATAAGTATTCAGACCCTTTGCTGTGTCACTCTAAAGTGAGCAGGTGTATCCATCCTCTTTGCTGTAGTTATACTTGTGATGTGTCTAGAACTTGATTGGAGTCCACCTGTGGCAAATTTAATTGATTGGCTATAGCTTAGAAAGGCACACACCTGTGTAGATAAGGTCCTACAATTCACACTGCATTTCAGGACAAAAACCAAGCCATGAAGTCTGAGGAGCTCTCTGTTGACCTCAATGATATAGTTATCTGGCCAAACTGAGTAATCGGGCACAAAGGGCCTTGGTTAGGGAGGTGACCAAGATCCCAACGGTCACTCTAACAGAGCTTCAGAAGTCCTCTGCAGAGAAGGGAGAACCTGCCGGAAGGACAACCGTCTCACCAGCACTCCATCAGTCAGGTCTTTATGGTAGAGTGGCTAGCCCGAAGCCACTCTTAGTAAAAGGCATATGACAGCCCATTTGGAGTTTGCCATTATAGGACTCATAAGAACAAAGATTCTCTGGTCTGATGAGACAATAATTGAACTCTTTGGGCAGAACACCAAGCACTATGTCCGGCGAACACCAGGCACTGCTCATCACCTGGCTAATGCCATCCATTACATTACATTACATTACATGGCATTTAGCAGATGCTCTTATCCAGAGCGACGTACAACAAAGTGCAAATCAAACACAAGAACAAGTGCAAAGAGGACCTGAGAGGACAGTACAGTTCCGAGTCCTAGTGTAAACATATAGAAAATCAGAACCCTTGGAGAGTACAATCAACTTTCAAACTAGCATACCACAGTTGGCAGCTAGAATACAACAATACAACAGCCAATAAAAACAACAATACCTCTACAAGTAACAATATCTATACATAAGTGCCATTACAGTCTAAGGCTAATCATGCTGGTGAGTTGGGGAGGGAAAGGTATAGCCTGAAGAGATGGGTCTTCAGACTGCGCTTGAAGGAGGTCAGAGACTGCCGTTCTGACATCCACCGGGAGGTCATTCCACCACCGTGGGACCAGGACAGACAGCAGTCGTGAGCGTGAAGTGCAGGTGTGGCGAGGGGGAGGCACCAGACGGCATGAAGTGGCAGAACGGGGGGGGTCGTTGGTGTATAGGTCTTGATAAGGGATTGAATATATACAGGGGCTGATCCTTTAACTGCCTGGTATGCGAGCACCAAAGTTTTAAATTTGATGCGAGCCATAACAGGCAGCCAGTGGAGGTTGCTGAGCAGGGGGGTGACATGTGAATGTCTGGGAACATTGAATACCAGACGGGCTGCAGCATTCTGGATCAGTTGTAGGGGTCTGATGGCAGATGCTGGAAGGCCAGCCAGCAGAGAATTGCAATAGTCCAGGCGGGACAGGACCTTTGCTTGTACAAGGAGCTGAGTGGAGTAGGTGGTGAGAAAGGGCATCCCTACAGTGAAGCATGGTGGTGGCAGCATTATGCTTTTGGGGTGCTTCTCAGTGGCAGGGACACTGAGAAGCTGGTCTGAATTGAGGGAACCTCAGGCAACCTGAGACTGGGGGGACAGTTGACCTCTCAGCGTGACAAAGACCCAAAGCATTCAGCCACGATAACGCTGGAGTGGCTTTGAGACTAGTCTCTGACTGGCCTTGACTGGCCAACATGTTTTCACTTTGTCATTATGGGTTATTGAGTATAGGTTGATGGGCAAGCAATTTTATCCATTTAAAATGTAATCTACAACACAATAAAGTGTGCAAAAAGTGAAGGGGTCTGAATACTTTCTGAAATCATGTAGTTTTCTGAAGTCATCATCACAGTGTCTGTAACAAGCGTCTGACTGTATTTCTCAGGGGCACATGATAAGAGCTATTCCATTTGTTTATTTTGTGCCAACTTCTGCTGTTAATGACCTAATTTGGTCAATTTATTTGATCAAACATTTTTGCTAAGTCATGAGCCTCAATTGTAGACTATGTGCCCTTTCATCATTTGACTGTGGTCCAACACATACATAATACAGCTGTTTAGAAAATAAGCAATTAAATCAAAATCATTTTAACAAAATTCACTGTAGTTTTTCCATAACTTTCATCATCACCAGTGAGTACAGGTCATTCTCATTCGATGGAAGGTCTGAGAGCTGCACCGTGCAGTACGCCTGCTCCTGGGGCAGATCAATAGTGCTGTATACAACTGTGTCAGTGTATTCATCATACACATGCTCAGAGTTCTCTTCATCCTGAGGGAGACAAGTTGGAGCCAATAGAACACTTTTACGCTTTTACAATTAGTGTTTCTTTTACGTTTGAGCAAATTTATAAGCACTTACTCATAATATAGCCATCCACTGTATACAATACCTGTATAACCTAGTATTTAAGTGTGCCTCAACCCAATTTTTTTTCTTCCCAGTTGGTGGTTTGCCTTTTATAATCAGGCTCATAATTCTTTTCCCAGATTTTTCTGTCCCTTTTGATGCGTGCTTCTATATTTTTCTTCCCATTATGAATGTATGCGTTCAATAATAAGGGTTTAGAAATAAGATGCTACTTACCAGTACACTGTCTACAGAGATGGACAAGTCCGCTGGATTTAAGGGAATAGAAAGACAGTAAACCAGGGTTAAATTATGCAATAGGTCCCTAATCCTTTATTAAAGCACTTGGTGGTATGACCAGGCTTCTTTCAACAAACTGAAATACGGGGCTTGAATGTCATTTTTTTAACTTATTAACTGTCAGCGCAAGCACACAAGTTTCTGCCTAAACACCCAGTGCTTGAGTAAAATGTTGGATGGTTTTGATCTGTAACGTTGTCCAAACTGTGTATGGTGGTTGGTCTTACCAAGTGATTTTGAAACTGATCTTCTTCTGAGTATGGCCGCAAGAGCAGCCATAATTAGACACGCTAACACGCCCAGAGCTGCACCAACAACAACAAGGCTGTCTGCAACACCTAACAGAAAGCAGTAGTTCAGGAAGTTCAATCTTTTTTGAATATCCATGACACATGCAGAAGCAATTCACACATTAAATTTTGCAAAAATATTTTTAGATTTTAGATTTAAGATGAATAACATTAAAAAGGCTTTGCACATTTCAATGCTATAATTTGGATTATTTCTGCAATGATGCTGCAATAATCCAATAATCTATGCCAAAGTATTTTTTATCAGACATATTTGACCCTGTAATGAATGCATTTCCCTTAAAAACCCATCATCATTTGATGCACTATAGTGCCAGTGCTTCTACTAGTGCAGCATTCTACCCTGTACTGTGAAACCTTGAATTCATCTAAAACGCAATTAAAAGGTTTAATTCCAATTACCATTGTTTCCATCCAGATATATCAAAGTCAGTGGGACTGTGGCAGTTTCCATTGATTGATCTGTAAATGAAGGCAATAGTAGATCACTTATTGAATGTTACAATCAAGAAATGATGGATCCACATAAAACTCATGTGAAATTATTTAACTTCTCTCTAAAGCATAGATGGATAACATAGCTGTACCTTAGACCTGCATTTTAGTAAAATACTTTTTATTTAAAAAATATAACAGAAAAGGACTCTCAACATGTGAAGGAATTTCAGTGTATTTGAAGAAGCACTGTGCCTTTTTAAATGATAGACTTACTATATACAGTACATATACCTATATTTCATATACTGTAATGTGTTACATTTCTGAAACAAACCAGTTTGACCAGTACCCCAGATAGTGTCAAATGTCATGTGTGGGCTTAAATGATATATGTCCAAGAATATATCTGCAGCCAAATGAGCAGTTCGTAGTGCACAAGATCATCGCTATGACTTCCTAAAACTGCACTCATTTACAGTATACAGCTTATTTTGGTTCTTTATCAGTTCCTATTTTGGTTAAGATGTTTGCATGTTCAGATCTGAATGAAAGCCAAGCAAGAACGGCTGGCAAATGCATGGAGGACGCACCACTCACAAACTCACAAGTTGAGTTTTTGATATATATCTCTCTGGTTACTCTAAAATCACATGCACATTATTTTATCATGACACAGATGCAAACATTGTGCCATACTGCTACATATGGGAGGAGTTGTCTGCAGATGTATATGTATTTAATAGATTCAGGCTATCTAGAGTTTATCCTGTTGTCAAATGTCATGTGTGGGCTTAAATGAGGGCGAGATGGCTCAGGCAGTAAGAGCAGTCGTCTGGCAGTCGGAGGGTTGCCGGTTCGATCCCCCGCCCGGGCTGTGTTGAAGTGTCCCTGAGCAAGACACCTAACCCCCAAATGCTCCTGATGAGCTGGTCGGCGCCTTGCATGGCAGCCAATCGCTGTTGGTGTGTGAGTGTGTGTATGAATGAGAAGCATCAATTGTACAGCGCTTTGGATAAAGGTGCTATATAAATGCCAACCATTATCCATTATATCTGCAGCCAAATGAGCAGGTTTGTGCAAGATCATAGGTATGACTTCCTAAAACTGCACTCATTTACAGTATACGGCTTATTTTGGTTAAGGTGTTTGCATGTTCAGATCAAGCAAGAACGGCTGGCAAATGCATGGGGGACGCACCGCTCACAAACTCACAAGTTGAGTTTTTGATATATATCTCTCGGGTTACTCTAAAATCACATCCACATTTTTTTATCATGACACAGATGCAAACATTGTGGGAGGAGTTGTCTGCATATGTATATGTATTTAATAGATTCAGGCTATCTAGAGTTTATCCTGTTGAAATTCAACTCTTAAATGCATGTAGGCTATTGGTTGTGGTTTCCAGTGCATCCATGAATAATACAGGATTAATAGAGATCATGAAGAGACGAAATGATTTGTATCATAGAATGCTAGGTGTCTGTGTGCATATATGTGTGTACATGCATAGAGAGAGAGGGAGAGTGAGATGGAAAGAGAGAGGGAGAGAGAGGGAGGGAGGGAGAGGGAGAGGAGAGAGAGGGGAGAGAGGAAGAGGGAGACGGGAGAGAGGGAGAGAGAGAGAGGGAGAGGGAGACGGGAGAGAGGGAGAGAGAGAGGGAGATGGGAGAGAGGGAGAGGGAGGGAGAGAGGGAGAGAGGAGAGAGGGAGAGGGAGAGTGAGAGTGAGAGGGAGAGGGCATTCTCACAGGGAGGTGTGGAGAAAGGGACTCTCCATTCTTGCTCAGCACTGAAGGCAGTTCCGGTCGGTCTGACGGAGCTGCTGTGTGGTGAACCCCCGCCACTCTGAACAGCAGAGGGCGGCAGTGTGGTTTCAGGAACCGTTGCTGCACAAGCATAAAAACATGCATCAATCTCCTGACCACAGGGTGTCAACCAAAGCAGTTATTATTATAATATGTATCCAGATAAGCGCTCAAATGTTTACTCAAAATGAGGTGACACTTTTCAGTGTGTTGTGCTCAGCAATGAAGTGGTGTACTGAAAGCAGTCGTATATTCCTAACTCTAAAGTATCAGCACATATTACAATTACCAATCAGTGCCTCTTTTTGACGTAAGTGCATTACTCATGGCTGTTATAGAGCGGATACAGTAGAATTATTGTGGCATGCACAAACAAAGAAAGAATGGAAAGGCAAAGTTTGGGTAAGTTATACCTTTACTGACAGTCACTTTCACTTTGACCTTCCAGTCTCTGCCCCATGTTTCTATTCCACAGTAATAGAGGCCTGCGTCCTGTAGACTCAGTTTTATCATGGTGAAACTGAAAAAGCGCCAGTCGGAATTATCATTCAGGAGGAATCTTCTGACAGCCGACGTATCACTTCTGGTAAGAACATCCCTTCTCCAACATGGATGACGGCAGACATACTTTGGTAGATGCAGATAACCATCTGGATATGGACACCTGATGTGTAAATCTCCACCTTCAGTTCCATGTGCTCCAAGTACATCGGCCATTGCTGTCCAGTGAACTTAATGCACCGGCAAAAACATAAATATATATATTTTTTAATTGTTAATTCACCATAGTATTATCAAACACAAAAGTCAAAACATTTGGCCGAAGGTTTTACTCATGCTTTATATGTTATATGTATTTTATTATGTACAGTAAATTTATACTGTGTTGGCTGCTACCTTGGCCAGGTCTGTTTTGAAAAAGTGATTCCGGATTTCAATGCAGCTTCCTGCTTAATAAATAAAAAATGTTTCCGTGTTTGAGATTTTCATCACAAAATGAGTTCAGAAAGGTCAGAAATTACCAATATGAATTTGCTAAACTGTGTTTGCACAGAAATACATGAACTCTTAATTAATCAGGAGTCAAACTGTCATAAAGATATTGATTGAATCTAATGATTGTGTTCATATGCTAAGAATGTGCTTAGTCAGGAATGAACTTTCATATAAGTATTAATAGTCACTGAACTATCAGTAATTTTCAGTGAAGCAAAATGATGTGTGGAAAATGTACTTTGCTGCAAACCTATACACATTTCCTTAACCATCTCTTAAAATACAAAGTAGAACTTCAATAAAAAAACATATATAGGCTAAAAAATAATTACAAGCACAAGCAATGCAAATCACATCATGGCAGCATGCAACACCAGCCTATGAAGCTACAAAGGGAGACGTTTCTGCAAAAGGGGTATGCAGTGTTACCGTCATGCCTCATTCCTGCCCAGTGTCTGTTCCATCCTCTAAAGTACCAAAGGGATTCTGGAAAAAACAAAAACTTTGCTTGAGGAAATACAAAAGACAAGGACTTACTTGCTAGGAGAGAGAGGATCTGCAGAGGGTATCTCATCAGAAACCCAGTTCAAACTGACATCACAGCAGGCTCGTTCAACACACTATAGATATGACTCAAGAGAAGATCACACCTGCTGCACTAGGCGACCGCTTCTCAGTCAGTCCAGTTTTCAGCCTTATGAAGAGATCACATTTACCGACCCTGTGAAAGCTCTGGTCACAACAGAGCAGGGTGGTTTAGGGAAGGAAACTAGACAATAGCACCACAAATTTCCGTGACGGATACAAAAGGAGTGGCCACATCCAAGACTCAAGGGCCCGTGCCTCCCCTGAAATCTGATTGCCCACCCCAGTGCCACCCCGCACATAGCCAGCCTGCTTTTACCACGTTACCATTTTTACCAAGACCATCTTTCCTGTTTTGCTGCCTTCCAAATGTGAATCAAAAGCACTTGTCAGAAGCACCAATCTGATTCACACGTTATTGGCTGTTACGACAGTAAATCTGTTTTCACGAAGACACCATCTTTTCCACTTGCAATACTGCCAGATGTGCTGCAAAAAAGCTAGAATCACCAGGACATGACAGGACAGCTTGCAAGCCTGTATGGTGCAGTTTGTAGGCCTCTAAACTGTATTTTGCTCTTGTCAGTGTGACAGTTTGAAATATTGAATATTTTGAATTGTAACGTTATGGTTGAAATATCATTTGAATGTCATAGTGTTAAACTAGTTAGCTAGCTGACTAAATTGAAGACTACTGACTAGCTAGCTAAAAAACCTTAGTCTCAATAAGAAATAAATTACTTGAATGCTGTTGTTTCTTTAATATATGGCCCCCTTGTGTACAACTAGTTAAATCAGCTAAATATATAAAGCCAAATTGCAAACTTATCAAGTTAGTTGAAAGAATATGTTTTTACATAATATTGTATTGATGCAAGACAAAAAAATCATTCCTATAGTTTCCAAAAGCTCTTGTAAATGTTACATTGTGTTCTCTGTATTAACTCAGAAGAAGACTAACATGAAGTAACATGCATCAGAGCTGGTGAGAATATGATTTTGGACAAAGCAACAATGTATATTATCATAATTTTAATGAATTTAATGAATCATTTTAATCATATGAAGTTAATTTGTTAGAGCACAAACCGCAAATTCTTGAACAGGCTTAGTTACAGGTCAGAGCGTTATTTATTGTAATAGATCATCATGATGATAATACACATTCTTGCTTTGTCCAAAATCATATTCTCACCAGCTTGGATGCATATGTTACTTATCCAGTCACTTCATGTTAGTCTTCTTCTCAGATTGAACCCAGGGTTGGTATAATGCATTTCTGTTTGGTGGTTTGCTGAGAGCATTTGTCACTTTTGTAAGTGAGCACAAAGAAGGGTCTTGATGACAAAATGACAAAAGAGGCTCATAGCATATTTATTTGTCATTGTTAATGTCATCCTTTACATTAGCTTATCAGTAGCCCATAGCCTATTAATTTATGTTTAGTCTTAGTAGACTAGTAATGCAGTGTTTTTTCGTAGTTTCTTTCGCACGTGAAACAATAAAAAATAAAAAATAAACATAAATAACCACAAAAAATGTTTTGCGTGCGCAAAGCCAGGAGATATGGTGGCCACCCCCAGACAACCCTTGGACCCCCCTTGGCCACCCCAGTAAAGAAAATCCTAGAACCGCCCCTGCTGGTGGGAGCTGGTGGAGTGGCGGCCCGGGGAAGATCCAGGAGGGTGGCGGGGGGCTTCAGGGGGGGGCTTCAGGGGGGGCTTCTGGGGGGGCTTCAGGGGCGGCCGGACGTGATTGCCCAGACTGGAGTGGAGGTTCCGGCTGGGTAGTGGGCCTTGGGGTCATCCTCCTCGAAGCCCTCATCCTCCACATCCAGATCCAGGTGGAGAATGTCGCAGCCTCGTCTGCATGGAGCATCAGGGTCCGAGCTGCTGTCCTGCGGCACCCTGCCTGTCTGCGAGTACAGGCACTCAACGCTCAAAGTGAACCAATAAACAAACTCCATCAACACTCGTGCCAAAATGCACGTCAAAGTTGACGCCAACATAAGGAGCTATGCACTAGTGCACTCGCCAGGCTTGTGTTAGGGAAAAATGCAGACTTATGTAGTTTTCAGTACACAGACCCAGAAGAGGGGGCTTTATCAAAAGACGTGATGCTCGCCACAAACATTTGGCGATATGGTTCATATGATTCTGACCTAGTTATTATTGCCATATTATTGTAGCCGAGTTTGTGCTGAAAACAAAACGAAACACTTTGGAAAAGATTGTCTTTCCATCCATAACAATGCATCTAACTACCAATGTATCCAACTACTAAACATTATAAGTAAGTGTAATATTACTCCTAAAGCATAGTTTTTTGGAAACTGATTACCGTTACAACATTCCATGTTTAGATCATGACCATTGTCATGGTCATTACCACATTATCATTGAATGCAGTCATATTGCATCACTATCCTTTGTCACAGGGCTTTTCAACCTTTTTTCACACGCACTGTTGAGCTGGTGGTCAAATGACTGACGATTGATTTTACAGTGTTAAGAGCAGGATCCACCTGCAACATCACAGCAACAACATGGAGCAGTCAGATGGTCCATGTTAGAATAGAGATCAAGCAGTGAGAGGTGGAGGTGGAGGTGGTCAGTGGAATGGCAGATGACAAGTACCCCTTCAGAGAGGTGGCCTTGTTTCTCATCTTAGAGGTGGGGGGTCCTGGTAGGTGTCTTTCATTGCAGTTCAGGATTTTTTCAACATGCAGCTTGTCTGTTCATTTCATTCACAAAATGGATCAAAACTGCCAAACCACTGCAAACATGTCTCAAAAGCACCAGCTGTTCTGCCCCCGCTTCAGTGTGTGTGTGGCGCGATTTAGCCTGCTACATCAGCTCGGCAGATAGCTAAGTTTCCCCAAGATAAAGAATGAAGCAGCTTGTATTCTTTCCAAACTTTACTCAGGAAGCACTGTAAAACTAGACAGATAAAGGAATACATCTTTCAGTTTTTTATACAGACGTTGTTCAAGAACAATATTGTATATTGTCTGTTTAAAACGTATAGCAACAAATGCGTTAGCTCCGGGGTAACTTATATCAGAAATTCCATTACCATACTAGCGGTTAGCATATATGCTCAAAATACACATTTCGAACGAACTTGGGTTCATTAACAAAGGTTTTCATTACTAGTATTCTTAATACTCAATGTCAAGATAACTGTATGAGTCCGTACTTACAGGCAAACGTGTTTTCTGGCCAACCGAATCAAAAGAGAAAAATATGTGACCGTTTACTTCACCATGTATCATCAAACTACCGAAAGACTGATAGTACAAATTAAACAGTTACGTTAGGAGTCACCACTAGAGGTCTCCCTTTCCCCAGATAAACATCAGAACATCACACCAGCATACAGTGCTCTTGTGCTAACTGTGAAAAGTTAAAAGTATCAAAACATTTTCAATTGTAAAAAAAAAACCTGAAACAGACCCACAGTATGTTGTAATTATATATATATATATATATATATATATATATATATAAATATATATATATATATATATATATATATATATATATATATATATATATATATATTTTTTTTTATTTTTTATTTTTTTTTATTTTATTACAGTATTCTGATTTTGTTCAATGATTCTACTCTCTTCTACTGTTTCCACTATTCCCTTTATTTAGAACCACAAAAAGGACCTTATTGAAACATGTAAGTATTTTTTCCTACGACAGCGAAGTATTGTAAAAACAACTAAACTGCTATCTTTTGTGTGGCCAATCTAAACAAATGTTCCTATAGTATTTCATGAAAAGTTAGGAATTTGAACCAATGAGTTGAGAAGTGGGAGGCACAGATGGTGCAGTGCCGCCTCACAGCAAGGAGGTCCTGGGTTCGAATCCCTGTCGGCCGGGGCCTCTCTGTGCGGAGTTTGCATGTTCTCCCCGTGTCTGCGTGGGTTTCCTCCAGGTACAGTGCATCCGGAAAGTATTCACAGCGCTTCACTTTTCCCACATTTTGTTATGTTACAGCCTTATTCTAAAATGGAATAAATTCATTTTTTTCCTCAAAATTCTACACACAACACCCCATAATGACAACATGAAAGAATTTTTTTTGAAATTTCTGCGAATTTATAAAAAATTAAAAACTAAGAAATTACATGTACATATGCAGGTGTGTGAGTGAATGGTGTGTGTGCCCTGCGATGGACTGGCGACCTGTCCAGGGTGTATTCCTGCCTTTCAGACCAGTATCGGTTCAACATCTACTCCCAGAGTGATCCTCTAGGGCGGAAGTTACAAGAGTGTATCATATAAAATCTCATTGGCTGACGAGATGTTTTCCAGATTCCACATTACATTCGATTGGTTAACAAGTGCTTATAAAATAACCATGCTTAAATAAACATAACTTTGTGCACGTCTCAATCTAAGTGCAAAACTTGTCTTGTATTCTTCCTGGTTAATGGTACCTGACCAATTTACTCCTGCTGTTCTCTTGAGAATGCTCCATGCCAACTCTCAGGAATTGGCAGGTGCCCAACAAAGAATTTGTTGGGAATCTTCGTGGTAAATGGTTGGCATTTATACAGCACCTTTATCCAAAGTGCTGTGCAATTGACACACTCACACACTGATGATTGGCTGCCATGCAAGGCCAAGCCTGTCCAGCCTGACCAGCCTGTCAGGAGCATTTGGGGGTTAGGTGTCTTGCTCAGGGACACTTCGATACAGCCCGGGCGGGGGATCGAACTGGCAACCCTCCGACTGCCAGACGACTGCTCTTACTGCCTGAGCCATGTCACCCCATTCACAGGATGGGACAGGTGGGTGCAGTGGGTGGCGCTGTTGCCTCGCAGCAAGAAGATCCTGGGTTTGACTCCCAGCCCTGGCCTTTCTGTGTGGAGTTTGTGTGGTCTCCCCGTGTCCGTGTGGATTTACTCCAGTTTCCTCTCGCAGTCCAAGAGGTGCAGGTTAGCTGGAAGGCAAGAATCTGTTGATATTTGGCACTGTCAATGTTACCATCCACCTTACAGATCTCCCTGGCACCTCCGTATTGATCTTTCCACCTCCAAATTTGACTGTCTTCTGGGTGAACTGACGATTCATCTGAAAAATCAATTTTTCGCCACTTTTCTGCTGTCCAACCTTCCGTCAGGCTGTGGGCCTTGGCGTACGCAACACAGTTTCTTAGCTGTCTCTTGTTTAGCACTGGTTTCTGGGCAGCAATACGACCGTGGAGACCAAGCAAGCGAGCAAGAATCCGACGTACAGTTCTTGAAGAAACAGGTGTTGCTGGCATCCACTCCTCCTGGAGCTGTAAGACGGTTGACATGGGGCTGGCTTTTGACAGTTGGACCAGCAAGCTGTCGTCTCGAGCAGTTGTCTTGCGCAGTTTGCCCGACCTGGGTCTTTCATGGACGTCGCCAGTCTCTTGGTAGCGCTTGCGAATCCTCTCCACCTGCCGTTTAGACACATTGAAGATGTCTGCAACTTCAGCAGGAGACTTGGACTTGAGATTCTTGATGATCAGCACTTTGGTTTCTGGTTTGATCTTGGGCATGTTGACAGAAGCAATGTTGAGAGTGAACTTGATGGCTTAAAGTGTCAAATTTCTGCTCTTATAGCTCAAAGTTACCTACAGCTGACTAATCAAGCCCCTTGTTTGTCTCTTCCTTATTCACTGTGGCCTAGAAATTGGAGTTGGCCATTGCGACAAAACTGGCCTGTTGATCATTATCAAGCTGTAACATTTAGTAACAATTTTGAAATGTCATTTTGCTAGCTTCTAATAAACTTTAGACACTTATGATTAATTTGTGTTGTTTCCTAACTTTATTAGCTAATTAAGAGTTGGGTAATTAGCAATTGTCACTTTTGTCCACTCATGCGACAAAACCTTTGGCCGGGACTGTACACCATGTCTCTTGGTTCTGTTATCTCTTCCCATGGCTTTTCTTACCATTCTTATGCCGACACCCAACTCTTTCTTTCCTTCCCCCCCAATACCCACCACACAGATCTCTACCTGCTTGGCTAATATCTCTGCGTGGATGACTTCTGGCTTTCTGTTTATCATCCATCATTCATTGCATTTCGTCATCCCCTGTTATGTCTGTGTCAGGATGTTATCGAGGCACCCCCTGTCTGCGTGTTGCACTATTCGGGTCGTTTCGGAGATCTCCGGGTTTCGACGATTCCTTCTCAGTCTCGCATTTCCTTACTTTCTGCTTTTCTCGCTAGTTAATGTTGTATAGCACTATTCTTACTAACAACTACTAATTTTGATATTGTACAGTACTAATTATATGAATACACTTACTGTCTGTCTAACTAATAAACTAAGTCACTTAATTTGGGTTGTTTAGATTTAATCGTGTTATTAACGTTATTTCCCGTTTTCAAGTCTGCTCTGTAACTCCGCCTGTCTGTTCTATCACTGACTACTTGCTTAGTTTCAGCAAAGTGTTCGCACCTGTCTCTCACTATCACTACGTCTCCTAACTCTACACAATTGTCTACTCCTTAATCCGGAGCCACGTTTTCGTTTCCCCCTTGTTATTGTTTCATTACCCCATTATGTTCTTGATTTGTTCAGCCCTCCTCACTCCCATGCTCCGACTAGTATGTCTCTTCCCCTCATGTATTTGAGCCCCAGTCTCTGCTTGATACCTTGTCAGAACGTTGATCAATTTCCATTGCCATTGACACCAAGTTTGCCTTCCCCTTCTGTTTTGTTTGCCTTTTGATTATTTGGATATTTTGACTTTTTCCTTCCGCCTTCATTGACTTTGTTTTTGCCCATCCCTTTTTGTACTTCAGCCTGTGATTTTCAGATTATAGACTCCTGCTTTGTTTTTTGACCATTCTTTTGCATCTTGATTCTGGCATTGTTTGAACTCTTATTACCTGGCTTGAAATTGGACTGAATAAAGACAAAGGTTTTTGCATACTCCCTGGTCTGCGTCTGGGTCCTCTGAACGGTACCTCACACAGTCAGCCTCCACACCACAGCCAGTCAGGCCCCAGTCAGCCTCACAGACAGGCCCACAGAGAGCCTCCATGCAGTGCAGAGATTGAGGCAGAAGGAGCCCATGCCCTAATAAACAAATCATTTCAAATTCACACATTAGTTCCCTCTCTCAGAGAGAAGCTTAGCAGAGCATTGTTGTCTCTTGACTGGGAAGAGTCCAAAGGCATAGGTTTGATTTTGACATTGGTAGGGACACAAATGGGGGAGGTTCGCAGGGGATGTAAACCCCACTGGAAGCTGAGGTGTTTTACATTGACGATAGCCTTCTGCCCATCATTTCATGTCATCTAGAGCCTTAATTTATAGATAATTATGGTGGCCAACACACTCATTAAAAGACACATAGACACAAGGGTGTAGCACATGAATTAATCTTTTACTCAAATTTGCCAGATGAATGGGACTTTGAAGAGCACATTGTTTTAAGGCAGGTACTGTTTCCTATTCAAACCAATAATCTGTAAACATATATTTACATTAAAAATAAGATTGTTATTATTGTCCATCCATTATCTTAACCCGCTTATCCTGAACAGGGTCGCAGGGGGGCTGGAGCCTATCCCAGCATACATTGGGCGAAAGGCAGGAATACACCCTGGACAGGTCGCCAGTCCATCACAGGGCACACACGCCGTTCACTCACACACTCATATCTATGGGCAATTTAGACTCTCCAATCAGCCTAACCTGCATGTCTTTGGACTGTGGGAGGAAACCGGAGTACCCGGAGGAAACCCACGCAGACACGGGGAGAACATGCAAACTCCGCACAGAGAGGCCCTGGCCGACGAGGATTTGAACCCAGGACCTCCTTGCTGTGAGGCGGCAGTGCTACCCACTGCACCATCCATGCCACCTGTTATTATTGTAAGACTAATAAAATGTTGAAGATTGGTGGGATTAATTATTGTGACTAATACAAAATTGAACAACAAATTGTTATTCAAAATACATTGGTGTCATGTTCCAGTTTATTCTCCTTCGCTTGTCGCTGGCATCTACAAATACACCTTTGCCGTTCTCTCACTGCTTAACAATAAATACATTTAAAATGCATTCATCATATTAAAATGCACCAGATGCCTCCAAATTGCATCAGAAAAAAAGCGGATATCATCTGAACCCCCCTGGCCAGCTACTTTTTCTCTTTGGCCGACTACTTACATTTCTGGGGAACACTGCAAATGACAGACGACTAGAGACTAGTGAGCGTGAAAATCCCAGGAGATCAGCAGTTCCTGAGATACTCAAACTACCCTGTCTGCCATGAATAATCATTCCATGGTCAAAGTCACTTAGATCACATTTCTTCCCCATTCTGATGGTTGATGTGAACATGACCCGTATCTGTTTTGTTATGTTACAGCCTTACTCCAAAATGGAATAAATTCATTTTTTTCCTCAAAATTATACACACAACACCCCATCATGACAACATGAAAGAAGTTTTTTTGAATTTTTTGCACATTTATTAAAAATAAAAAACTAAGAAATCACATGTACATAAGTATTCACAGCCTTTGACATGAAGCTCAAAATTGAGCTCAGGTGCATCCTGTTTCCACTGATCAACCTTGAGATGTTTCTACAGCTTAATTGGAGTCCACCTGTGGTAAATTCAGTTGATTGGACATGATTTGGAAAGGCACACACCTGTCTATATAAGGTCCCACAGTTGACAGTGCATGTCGGAGCACAAACCAAGCATGAAGTCAAAGGAATTGTCTGTAGACCTCCGAGACAGGATTGTCTCGAGGCACAAATCTGGGGAAGGGTACAGAAAAATTTCTGCTGCTATGTACCAATGAGCACAGTGGCCTCCATCATCCGTAAATGGAAGAAGTTCGGAACCACCAGGACTCTTCCTAGAGCTGGCCGCCCGTCTAAACTGAGCAATCGGGGGAGAAGGGCCTTAGTCAGGCAGGTGACCAAGAACCCGATGGTCACTCTGTCAGAGCGCCAGCGTTCCTCTGTGGAGAGAGGAGAACCTTCCAGAAGGACAACCATCTCCGCAGCAATCCACCAATCAGGCCTGTATGGTAGAGTGGCCAGACGGAAGCCACTCCTTAGTAAAAGGCACATGGCAGCCCACCTGGAGTTTGCCAAAAGGCACCTGAAGGAATGAGAAACAAAATTCTCTGGTCTGATGAGACAAAGATTGAACTCTTTGGCGTGAATGCCAGGCGTCATGTTTGGAGGAAACCAGGCACCGCTCATCACCTGGCCAATACCATCCCTACAGTGAAGCATGGTGGTGGCAGCATCATGCTGTGGGGATGTTTTTCAGCGGCAGGAACTGGGAGACTAGTCAGGATTGAGGGAAAGATGAATGCAGCAATGTACAGAGACATCCTGGATGAAAACCTGCTCCAGAGCGCTCTTGACCTCAGACTGGGGCGACGGTTCATCTTTCAGCAGGACAACGACCCTAAGCACACAGCCAAGATATCAAAGGAGTGGCTTCAGGACAACTCTGTGAATGTCCTTGAGTGGCCCAGCCAGAGCCCAGACTTGAATCCGATTGAACATCTCTGGAGAGATCTGAAAATGGCTGTGCACCGACGCTCCCCATCCAACCTGATGGAGCTTGAGAGGTGCTGCAAAGAGGAATGGGCATAACAAAATGTGGGAAAAGTGAAGCGCTGTGAATACTTTCCAGATGCACTGTATAGCTGACACCCCCCCCCCCCACTCTCCCTTCTTTGACTAAGATTTCTGAAGCGACAGATATCACCTCATCTCAATAAATCTAAGGCAGGGGTGCACAACAAGGGCTGATCCTGTGGTGGGAATTTAAATTTATTCCTGTAAGAAAACACTCAAGAGACAGAGACAGTAAATAAAATCCAATCTTTACATAGGGTCCAAGTTACATGCAAAAACAAGGACAAAGGTTTTTCTCCTTTGTCTGGATATATGTATGTGCAGAGCGCAACAAATGTACGCCCCCTTTGAGTATTAATATTCCCAATGATCAATATTCAAAGACAATCCACTACTCTTCTCCTTACTATTGTTTATTCATATCTCCCCACTTCAAGGTACTGTCTATGCAGATACATGTTCTCCAAACATTCCAGCATGGTGTATACACAGGGGCCTGTGCAATTAACTGCGCGTCTGAGAAATCTATCTTATCTTGTTTTAACTCCCTATTTCCAGGAAGATAATCCCCATGGTAGCTTCCATCATGAGGTCTTATGTTTTTGGTTCTGCAGGCTCTCAGGCACCAAGACAAGACAATCCAGAACACACAGTTAATGGCCGTGGCCTTGGAGGCCCATGGTACAGACAGGTAGAGACATCTCCACTCACACAGTTACAGAAAATAATATTCATTAGCACAAAGCAAGTTATGGTACTTTAACAATTATGTATTATCTGGATCACTCCAGCATAAGCAACTAATAATAGGATAAGCAATTAATAATAAAATAATCACATGAATATATAATTTCAACAACATTTCCCTTCTCTTTTTAATTGATTATCCGCTAACATGCCACTCCTCTCGATTTTCGGCATGTGCTTCATTCACAGGAAAATACTTAATTGTTGAAACAGGTCATTTAATTCTATCACATGTTGGTATGGTCTCTCCGACGTGTCAGACGGAGCGGTCACTTCATTGACGTCCTGTCACATAAACATCTGATATCGTGGGTTAGCATTGAACATTTTTGATATCAATCCTTTAATTATGGGAACCCCACAGCAGCTGCAGAAGGACAGTACTGCGAATCCTGCTACTATGAGGGTCAGTACAGATGTTATTGCTGCTTTCCACCCCCCAGAAATGAGCCACTGACACCAGGAGTTATCATATACATAGTCGTTTTGTTGTGCATCCGACAGATCTTCTAAGCGCTGCAAAGCCTGATCTATTTCTCCGCTTTTCTCATCATTTTCTGGTATGTAAGTGCAACACGAGGCTCCCACGATATGACACACTCCCCCCTGCGCCGCCATCAACAGGTCTAGCACCATCCGATTTTGCAGTGTCATTAGCCGTAAAGCAGTCAACTGTCACTGTATGCTTCTAGTTATGTTGCTGGTCTCATTTATAAGTGTACTTAAACGGTAATTCACAGTCTCCAAACGTAGCATTATCTTCCCCACCCCTGTCCAAGGAAATACGGTGAGGGCTACCTTATGTCCGGTTGTCCACAATTTTGCCTCATCTGGGACGTTGGTGCCCCAGATAGAATCATGAGGCGCACTGGCGTCTCGACTCCCCCGCGTGGTCTCATGCGCGCTCACAATGTACGTGTGATCTCTCAATTGTATAAACACATGCCCCTCCCCAGTTCGGTGGTAATGCCACGATGTCCACACAACCAATACCAACTGTCCACGGCTCTCGTCCCATTCCAATGCGGTGCCGATGGGTTACATAGCGTGCCATTTGGACTGTTCTCTTTACCGGTGGAAAAGGACAGTTCGGTTACGAGCGGATATCCACAGAAAATCAGTAATTTCCCCTGACACCCCTGGGTAACCTCCCACAAATTCAGTGCCATTTCCCTTGACACAACGCCAAAACTTCTGCCCCGATTTATACTGGACTACCATGAGTGGAATGTTAGAAGTCATATTCCCCAATTTCAGATATCCATCTTTATCGGTACAATATTTTAAACCAGAATCCGTTATCAGGTCGAGTGGGGGTGTACTGGGATCCATTGATGTTAATGTACTACGAGCAGTGGATACCGCAATAGCGCACTTTACTGTATCATTCACACTTCGCGTGGGCGCTGCGACTTGTATCACCTCTAGCCTGGGTGTAGATATAGAGGCCGGCAATTGTGTGCACACATAACATTCAGTGCGGTTTGCAGAATGTGCTGATCTATTTGCATATCTCCACCATGACTTAGTAGCATATTGTCGTGAGCCACGGACCCCTTGCCGAGCTCAGACCTCACGTTCCCACGAGCAGTACCCCATGAGGAGGTGTCTCGGGGACGAACTCTCTTTTCCTTTAAGTACTCCGAACGTCCTGGAGCCCTGGTAAGTTCTACTGAACTTCCAGCCCAGTCTCGAAGTGAAGGGTGTGATGCAAATCTGGTATACGACTTCCTGTATTCACTGTATTCCTCTAAAAGAACCCTTATCACATATGATTATAGTAAGATATACTTTATTATAATCAATCAAAAGAATAGTTATACAGCTGACAGGTTAAACATCATCTTTCCGTTTGCTAATCACATACAAGTTTCATATACCCCTTTAGCTCTTTCTAATTTACCTTTCCACCAGATGTTAAATTCAAGGTACACCCCTCAAATATCCATCCTCTTTGGCCTTAGCCTTATCCTATAGCTCCCCCTTCTGGACGTTAAAAGAAACTATTCCTAGAATATTATGTTCATCTAAACTCTAAAAACTTCTCTACATTTTTCTACCTTATATAGTATCTTAATGAAAAATAAAAGACATAAAAATAAAAGGAAACTTATAAAGTTGCGTTGCTCTCTCTTCAACAGCCCATAGATATCTTCAACAGCGAAATCCAAAGAGGGTTTTTTCTTCTCTCTTCTTTTTTCTTATTTTTTCCTGCTTTTTAACGTCTTAAAGCTCACTCCTTATATATCCTTAACTTGTATAAAAGTGTCCCTTTTTTGATAAGAAATGTCCCCAGTATACCGAGTGGAAAGACATTTATCTCTTATGCAACTTTTTTAATGAACATATTCATCACTGTTATTTGTCTCCCTGTCTAATCTCTCCTTGGACTCTCTCCAAACTTTGACATCATACAAGCCAGCAGTAAGTGCCTTCCACCATCTCAATACACTCTTCCGGTGCTCTTTTTTGTGGCACCTTAAGGGATCTACAAAGGACATCCAGCTAATAGCCAAGTGTAATTCATCACTTAACTCCTCCACTGTTAGTCCTTTGAATCTATCCGATAAATTATTCGTGCTATAATCAGGAAGGCCCTTAAAGTCTCTTAATCTTCTTTCGGTATTGACATCCCTTCCGTTTTCCTTATCTTTCCTACATTTTTCCATCTCCTCATACTCTTTGATCTCCCAATCATCTACATTGTTTTCCTCATCTTTTTCCTTTAGCCAGGCATTGTGCTCCTCCCCTGTAGGGTTGGGGTATTCCCCAACTGCTCGCTCAGCATGTTGAATCTCCTCCAAGGTCATGCTGGAACTCATTCTATGCATGGCCTCAGTCAGAACTTTAACCTTGCTCCTTAGTACTCTAAATCTAAGTCCCCCGACTTCAGACTCCTCTGCTGAAAATTATGGCTGCTCATTAGCTCTGAACCGCATATTTTTCCTCTTACGGGCGTTCTTGCTACCACCTCATTGGCGTGTGCGAGGGGTTAACAATGCATTCCTGCCTAACCCATCTCCCGTCAATCTCTCATCAGGGGGGCCTAGGGCTGAGTCCTCGACAATATATGTGTGCAGGATTTCCTGATTCAGCTAGGTAATCATTCGCCTCCAGATATCTTCTAGCCTTAGGCGAGGTTGGCATATGACCTTGCACTTACCATGCATGTCCCTAAGATCAACAGAAACAGGGAGGAGAGAGGCATCTCTGGGAACCGGTCTGGAGTCTCTACTGACTTGGAGTGTAAATAAGTTCTTCACCAGGTTTGAGACGGACGAGCTCTCTATGCCACGCCCCCCTTTGTAGCTGGACTCCCTCCAAGTCTATCCGGACCCTTTAATAATATTGAGATGCACCTACACACCAGCAACTGGAGGCGATACTACCTTACAGTGTGACTGATGTATCCACGTCTCTCTCTCCTGGATTCTCACTGCAGTAGGTGTGGTCAGGAGCACTTGACATGGACCCTTCCACATCGGTTCACTCCACTTTTTCTTTTTACCGACACTTCGCACCAGGATCCAATCTCCAGGCTTAATCTCGCCTGGTGGCAGCTCCGCTGGCAATCTGGGAGGAAGCACATTTCGAATCTCACTCTTATTAGTAACCTCGGCGGGTCAAGACTTCATTCCTAAATTCTGGCCCATTATCACTATATAATGCCTTTGGAATCCCCCACCTAGCAATGATTTCTCTACTCAGACATTTTGCTACTGTGATTGCATCTATAGATGTGGCTGGGAAAGCTTCTACCCATTTAGAGAAAGGTCATATGATTACCAATACATATCTCTTCCCTTCACACGGTGTTAGATGTATAAAGTCCTTCACACCCCGTGTATTATAACTTTGCCATATTGGGCATTTCTTAGAAAACTTTTTTAAGTAAGTGGTGAGTCCAATGGTATAGTAACTTTGATCTATTACCCCTCTCATCCCTTCTCTTGATACATGGCACTGCCCATGTACCAAATGAGCAGCAATATGGAACCACCCCAAAAAACGGCTAAGGAAAATAAAGCAACCCTTAAAAAACCAGGGCGAATAACCCAACCAAAATGAGTGCTAAAAGGCGAGCGCTGCAAGGCGATCCCAAAATAACAACCTAGTATAAAAGACTAGGTAAGCAAAATGAAGAACCTTGAGTCGCAGCTCAGGAAAACGCACACACTACATACCGGGGACAACGTCCCTCACCCACAGGTTCACACGAGCCGAAAACAAGAGAAAACCAAAAGAACCTATAGGAAGGCGTTCGCAGTGTACACCACACTAGCGAGCAGAACACCTTCCTTACCTTATTTTCTTTTAAATTAATCGAAAACCCAAACCAGCACAATACCTGACTCCTATAATCACTGAGTCTACCGTGTGCTTTACCAGCGTGGTGACAGAGCGAACAGTGACACCAAACCCACGATGGCGTCTGAGGCTGCCATATGGACGGCATATATCAAATCTAACAGTGGCTGCACAATCTGTGCATAGTCAGGAATCCAGCTCCGGCAGAAATTTACAGTACCCAAAAGTGACATCATGTCCTTTTTAGTTCTAGGTTTCGGCATCTGGGCTATTGCCAGTTGTCGCTCAGGCAATATAGTCTTTCCCGTTTTTGAAATGTTATGGCCCAAACATTGAACTGTTTCCTGCCACAGTTGCAATTTGCTTTTGTTTACCTTGTGACCTTGTGAAGCAAAAAATTTCAAACATGCCAAAGTATCTATTTTACATTGTTCCACCGTACGCGAGCAAATTAATATATCATCTACATGTATTATAATTTGTCAATCACAGAAAAATCTGCAGATTGCGGTCACATATCATTAAAAATAGTATTGGGGTCCGGTGTGACAGGAGCCCTTGGAATTACCGCTGCATTTACTGCTTGTAAATCCTGCACTAATCTCCATTCTCCTTTCGCTTTACGGACTGGAAAAAGAGGCGTATTACATGGAGAATTTGGGCAAGACACAATTACACCTTTATCAAATAATTCACGTATAACACGTCACTCAGCAGTTCCTCTTGTTCTAGAGTGAGGCATATTTTTTCTCACATCGGATTACTTTAATCGACTTCCCCCATAAAACGGACCCGTGTGCCGCGCAAATTCCATTGTAGTGGTATTGCCGTCATTTTTAGTTCAGGCGAGTATATTGTTATCGGAGAATCACAGATCTGCTCCCAGTTCTGTGCCCTCTGCGCAGAACGTACAACTGCTCCCATATCTTCCCAGTGCTTAGACGGAGCTTTCCCTAGTGAAATATGTCCGTGATCGTCCGGCGACAACTGTAATGATACCACTGCTAACTCATCGGTGTAATAAATCCATAGAGCTGTAGCAGAAGTCGGGGTACCCAATTTAAATTTGGATTCGTATCTCGGAGCCGCTCAGCTTCTTCATGCGAATGAAGTGCTGCTTCCTAACCAAACTTTTTTAACAACTTTTTGTCATCACCTGCCCGCCTCATTATATCACGCATAAGTTTATTCGTATGGGCAGGCTTCAGCAGTCCACTAAAACCAAATTCCTTTACCCAAAATGATTCCCATTTCCCGAACCATTATGCCGACACTCCACACTCTCCCCAGTCATAGTCAAAGTCACGTCATCTGTCCCACAACAGTCTTTACAACAGTTACAACAACACTCCCCTTTACTGTTAGTGTGTTAGTGTTACTGTGAGTTTTTTAAATATATATATTTATTTTTAGTTTTACTCTCTCTGTCTCACATAAACACAAGCCGAATTCAGGGATACCGTCACTCACCCGCCTGCTCCTCTGCTTTTTTGGAGAAACTGTTTTCTGCTTTATATTGTGAATTGTGTTGCGATGTATATAAATTGAAATGCATTTGTTATTTAGCGGATACTTTCATCCAAAGCGTCTTACCATTGATTCGACTAAGCGGGTGACAATCCCCTGTGTGGATCTGATCATGGCTACACTTGAACCACCAACCTTCGGGGGTTCCAGTCATATACCCTTGGCACTAGGCTCCAGGCTGCTATATCGTTCTGTTCTTTTGCACCACGATGTATGGCTGCTTCCATGATCAGCTGGAGCAGAGTGCTTGCGGCCGAGACGGGTTGGGTTGGGCGGAGGAGGAGTTTTTTTGACCGGTCGCTCCCCCCCCAGGCAGCTTCGCGATGTGGGGAGGCCTGTTCTCCCTGATCGACTGCGGGCTGGTGAAGGTGCGCGGGAAGGAGGACCCCTGGAACTCCATCACCAGCGGAGCCATGACCGGCGCCATCCTCGCTGCCAGAAGTGAGTCCCGATCCCGCGGAAACCCACAGGGCGGGGCAGCGCTCGTCTGTGTTCGGTTGTCATGCGCGCAGACGCTCTAAAAATGTTTAAAGGTACCATAGGTAATTTTGGACTTCTAACGGTCGAGAGAGAGATATTGCAGCAACGAACACCCTCAAACCACTACACTGTTTATCCCTCCACCTTCTCTGTGAATGCGCTGACGTTGAAACGCCATTGGCTGTGGCAATTAGAACCAATTTTCAACCAACAAGCTTGAATTACTGTACAGTTATACAATGTGTTGGTACAGAGTGTCGGCCCGTCAACTGCATATTTTGAAACCCGAATTTAAGGACTATAAACACAGGCAGAGGGCGAGTCAACATGTCAGTGAGCCTTTTTCAATGATAGGAAGGGATTTACAATAGTCTTGTAACAATGTTTGAACACAAAAATCTTACCTATTGTACCTTTAACCCTTTCAGTCCCGTATGGCACTCAAGCGTAACTACAGTAAAAGCCCAAACTGCCAACTGGCACTCTCAAACTTATACCTTTCCAACCAATCAAAATGACTGCTATACTGTTGTTTTGAGCCTCTATTAAGACCATTCAAACTTGACTTTCTCCATTTTCCCAGCCACAGCCGAAGCCCCCTTGGTATTGGGGTGGAGCCACTTCATATTGGGCTTGGGGCTGAAAGAGTTAACTGGCTCATAGTTTGTTAAATTGGACATTTTGATAACGATTATCTGCAGCAGCTTGCGATTCCACATGCGTGTGTCCTTGGTGATTCACTGTGGGCAGATATGAGTGAAATACAATTTATGTATCTGGATCTCTCCATTTCCCTCGGGGATACCACACTCACGCCGTCACCCAGTGCAAGGAACCTCGGCGTGGTGATGGACAGCAGACTGTCCCTTTCCGAGAACATTGCGGCGGTGACCCGGTCTTGCAGGTTCTTCCTATACAACATACGGAGAATCCGCCCCTTTCTCACCCCCTACTCGACCCAGCTCCTGGTCCAAGCGATGGTTCTGTCCCACCTGGACTACTGCAATTCCCTCTTGGCTGGCCTCCCAGCGTCCGCCATCAGACCCCTCCAACTCATCCAGAATGCAGCAGCTCGTCTGGTCTTCAACCTTCCCAAATACTCACACGTCACCCCCCTGCTTACTTCCCTCCACTGGCTGCCTGTCATGGCTCGCATCAAATTCAAAACATTGGTGCTAGCCTTCCAAGCAGTTAAAGGGTCTTCCCCAGCTTATCTGCAAAAAATCATGAGATCCTACAACCCTGCCAGACCTCTTCGTTCAGCCTCCACAGGCCGCTTGGCACCTCCCCCTCTCAGAACCTCCACCTCACGCTCACGACTACTGTCTGTTCTGGCTCCACGGTGGTGGAACGAACTCCCCGTTGAGGTCAGAACTATAGAATCTCTCCCCACCTTCAAGCGCAAGCTGAAGACGCACCTCTTCAAGCAGCACCTCTCCCCATCCCTCCCTACCTCCCTGTGAACCTTAATTGTTGTCTCTGTGACTTGCTTTGTGTATCGGTATTTTTAGTTGGCTAGGTAAGCAGTGTTTGGATAGTTAACTTTGGTGACTTTTGCTCTGTTTGTTTGTTTGTTCAAAAAAAAAAAAAAAAATAAATAAAAAAAGGCCCTTGTCCTTATCTTTGTTGTACAGGTAGCAGTTGAAATTGTACTTACCTCTAGGGTCTTTCAGCGAACTTATCCCTGGTTATGGGTATGCACTTTGTTGTACGTCGCTCTGGATAAGAGCGTCTGCCAAATGCCAATAGTGTAATGTAATGTAATGTATGTGTAGAGCGGTTTTGGAACAATTTAATTGGCTGGAACAAAATGGGGTTTATCGGCTGTAGGCTCTGTTTGTTGGTACCTGTTTTCTTAGAGGGGAGGTTTGTGCTTTGCCTCACAGACTTCAGTGGAAAAATGAAGCCTATTTTACATCCTGACCAGGCCCTGTTTGATGAGACACAGCTAAATGTGTCCGTGTGCCTTGTAGCAGCTGGGCTCCAGCTAAAGTGGGTCCCCACTGTACTCCAGCGCTGATCTTTGAACTCCCCTCTTGGGTCGATTAGACGTTGCGATAGCCCTTCCCCTTAGCCAGGGCTATATTTAGCGTGTATTTGCACACGCACTCAAGAACTAAACCACAAGCTTCCAGAAAGATTGGATGCACAGTGTGTGTACGTTTTCTTTTGTTCACTTGTGTGCAGTTTCCAGGGTGAAAATAATGCACACATTATTATTATTTATAATAATAATAATAATAATAATAATAATAATATTAATACTACAAATATTAATAATCATAATACAGGTCTATTATAGAGAGGAACCAAGGGAAACCAAACATGCCCTAGACTAATCTCTCGGTGTCAGGAGTTGTAGTAATGTAGTGTAATTCAGGCTTAGTGGTGTGAGTCATGATCTGTGTCGGCTCACGTAAAGGTCCACAGTGTAATATCAGTGGCTAATATGCGAATATTGCGAAAAAGTCAAAGCTATGGTATAATAGTACAGAATTATTCTGCTAATAAAAATAACAATAAAAATCATTTCAAAGGAAAAATAAATATTGAAAATAAGTATCGGCCAACACTAGTTCCGTTTTCGTCTTCGTTTTGTTTTTAATAACGGACGTTTTGGAGTCCTTTTTATGAGCTGATCACCTTGGAAACAAACTCATAACTCACTTGTCCGGACATCAAAATTAATAGTTAGCTAGCGTTTTGCCAAATGCAAAACTACCTCAGATGTACTCGACATTGCCACAGCGGGCAAACTGCAAGGGGAACAAAGGCTCTGTATCATAGACTTCAGTGGAATAAGCAAAGCTGTTGCCCTGGTAACCAAGACGCCAGTGCAAGACTTTAAATACTACAAGTCCCACAATCCCCCGTGGTACTCGGTTGCCGTCCGGGAAGTGGCCGAACGGTCTGTGGAAATGAGGCGGCGTGCCTTTAAGAGCGCAGAGCCGGGTGTAAGGTGGGCGTGTTCTCCGCAGATGGGCCCGTTGCCATGGTGGGCTCGGCGGCGATGGGCGGAATCCTGCTGGCGCTGATCGAGGGTGCAGGCATCCTGCTCACCAGATTCGCCTCCTCACAGTTCCCCACCGGTGAGTGTGTTTTTCTTCTTTCGCACCATTCTTTGCAAACTCTAGAGACTAGTGTGTGTGTGTGAAAATCTCAGGAGAACAGCAGTTTCTGACATACTCAAACCCCCGTGTCTGCCACCAACAATCATTCCACGGTCAAAGTCACTGAGATCACATTTTTACCCCATTCTGATGGTTGATGTGAACATTAACTAAGCTCCTGACCCATATCTACATGACTGTTTGCATTGCACTGCTGCCACACAATTGGCTGATTAGGTAATGGCATTAATAAGTAGGTGTGATAAAGTAAAAATGTTCCTAATAAAGTGCTTGGTGAGTGTAGCTTTCCTCTTTTTTCCTGAGTTTGAAAGTGTCTGAGCGTGCAGTGAGTGTGCAGTGTGCAGCGTGCAGACACAGAGTCCAGCTGTCAGTGTTGTGACTAGCGGCCGTTGTCACCTCTCTTTCAGGGGCCCAGTTTGCAGAGGAGCCCGCCCCGATGCCGCCCCCCCCCTTCGGAGAATACAGGCAGTATCAGTGAGGGAGGGGCCGCCCTCACCCACCCCTAGGCTTTTTAAAATACCTCCACAGATCTGACTCGAAAGAAAATTCTGGAACTTCTTCAGAAGGAACTCTGCAGTGCATCCCAACTTCAAGGATTTCATTTTTTTACTGATTGTTTTTTTTTTTTTTTTCCTGAACCATCATTGCCATCTGCCTGTTAAAAAGCCTCATCTGTTGCATGTTCCCCACGATCAGTGTGTGAATGTTGGTGGTCAGCCCCGGAATGGAAATGTCGTCAGGGCCCATGCAGTTGGGTGGCATACAGGGGGTTATATTGGGATTTAGGAGACAATGGAACTCTAGTCTTTAACATGCTTCAGTGTCCTGGTGGGATTATTTCAGCTGTCAGCAGGCTGACTTCCGCTTTTACGTATTCTGGAAACGTACGGCTAACCGTTTTTTTAAATCGGTAGCTGTGCGAGATGGCTTTGGAGTTCCGTTGCGTCCTCCCTGCTCAATATCACCATTGTACACAGAGATGTGCGGCCCACTTAGATTCCCCGGAGGTCCGCTTACGAGGTAGCCTGTTGACTAGTAGCACACCTGAGTCACATGACTTGGTCCTGACCAGTGGACAAGCTGGAGAGGTAAACTAGCCTCACACCGATAGGGACTCCAGAGCCTAGCTGGCCTAACCCCATGGCACACCCACCTTCTGCTAATGTGTGTAAATATGTGTGTGTGTGTGTGTGTGTGTGTGTGTGTGTGTGTGTGTGTGTGTGTGTGTGTGTGTGTGAGAGAGAGAGAGAGAGAGAGAAAAGGCTGTTCACGGAGGTTCAGTTTGTACAGCAATGGAGAGCTGCCACGTCAACACCTGTACTGCACGTTCCCCCTGACCGTGACCCTGGACCCCAACACCCCGCCGTGAAGAAAGCAGACCGCTCCAGATCATTTATTTATTCTCGTCTCCGTTACTCTCTGTAACGGAGGCCGTCCGTTGGGTGCACTGTGAGGACCGTGAATGACACCAGGACTGTGATCGTGCGCAGGGATGGATCAGTACGACTGAGGACCGCGGCAGTGTACAGCGCAGACCTGCAGTACGAGCTCGGCCGCGACCGGGCTGCTTTCACTGTCGGTTCATGCCACACACAAGATCTGTATGACAGATTGGACAACATTAACAATAAAGTCAAACGAGAGGCGCGATGATTCCCTTGCTCTGTTGTGCGTTATTTACGTGTGTGCATTTAGCAGGTGCTCTTATCCTGAGTGGCTTTCACAGTTGAAGGTTTTTGTATGCAGTCGACTTGCATATGTGCATATTTATTGAAGAAATTCAGGCGCAGTGCCTCGATTAAGGGTACGTCACCCAGACCTGGGTCGAATATGCTGAGTTTTGCTGAGCTTGTCTGCTCTATTGGAACCTATGGAATACTCTCAAAAAGTACAAACCCTGCTCTCTGGTCCTCTTGGTTGGCTCAACTGTACCAGACAAGATCTAGTTCTAGTTCTAATCTAGTTCTCTTGCCATCATATTACCCTATCCCCGACAGTGTGATGTCATATGAAGAGAGTGCTTTAATGTACTACTAGTAATGTACATCAATAACCCCCATGCAATGTTAAATGGTGTCTTGGCAATGTTTGTACTTGTTTATTGTGGCACAATGTGATTTCGGTACATGCACTCAGTGGAAGGGAGATTGGCACACCAGAGGAGGGCTAGCCTTTGGAAAATTGCTCATGAAGTTAAAAACAGAACTTGATAAAATCTTGCTCAAAATCTTTGGTTATAGAAAAAACTACTGAATACACACAGTCCACCAAACTGAAACGCCCACAGCCACTTTCCCCTTTGTGTATTAATTTAGGTTATGGTGTTTTTATGGTTCTAGATTTCTGTTCTTTGGCCTAGTTGTGGATATAGTCTGTGGATTTAGCACTTGTATTTTAGTTCTGTGATAGCATAGTTAACTCGCTCTAGCGCTTTAGTAATGTTCCCTGACTTTCACTCACTGGTCTGGGCATGTTGTTAGCAAGGCTGGCTGACCGGCTCAGGCTAGATAGCAGCACTTTGTGGTTGACCATCTCATACCCAGCTTATGACCAACTTCACTAGCTCAATTTTCAAGGCAATTTTCAAGATTTTATAGTAGGGTGAAGTCACTCATCTTTTTATCATTTAAATTAACTTGCAAAGATTACTTTCCGTTACATGACTCAGCAGGTGTTTCCATAGCATTTCATAATGACTAACGTAGTATTTTGGCTAGCTGGGCAATCAATCCAGCATCTCAAATGTTGAAAATATTAATACATAACACGTCACACATCATGAAATACAGTGCTGGGGGAATATTATCTTTTATTTGAGTTTAAATGACATTTTTTGACAGCTGGAAAGAGGTTATGTTTAGTACCTTGCATAAGGGTGCGATGGCGGGGCTTTGCATGCGAAGCAAATATAGGACCTCTCCCCGTTTTTGAGGGCCACTGTTAGTCAGGGCTCTTGTCATTGGCCTAACGCCCCCCCTCCACCTTCACCACCACCACCTCACCTCCCCCCATTCAGCGCCGGTGGTTACAAGACCCAATTCTCTATCTGTTTTGCCACATAGTCACTTCCTCAATGCAAACAAATTCACATCATTTGATCGTAAAATTACTTGAAATACTCGTTTTCAGATCACTTGGGTGTCAAACAATTCCAGGATCTGAAATGGGTCTTGGATGTGGCGGCTCCTTTTGTATCCGTCACGGAAATTGCGGTGCTATTGTCTGTGTAGTTTCCTCCCCTAAACCAGCCCACATTTCTGTTGTGACCAGAGCTTTCATAGGGTTGGTAAATGTGATTTCTTCATAAGATATCTGAGTGAGAAGCGGTCACCAAGTGCAGCAGGTGTGATCTTCTCTTGAGTCATATCTATAGTGTGTTGAACGAGCCTGCTGTGATGTCAGTTTGAACTGGGTTTGTGATGATATTCCCTCTGCAGATCCTCTCTCTCCTAGCAAGTAAGTCCTTGTCTTCTGTATTTCCTCAAGCAAAGTTTTTTATTTTTTCCAGAATCCCTTAGGTACTTTAGAGGATGGAACAGACACTGGGCAGGAATGAGACATGACGGTAACACTGCATATCCCTTTTGCAGAAACGTCTCCCTTTGTAGCTTCATAGGCTGCATGCTGCCATGATGTGATTTGCATTGCTTGTGATTGGTATTTGACATTAATCAAATTGACCTGAAACCAATGGTAATTATTTTTTAGCCTATATATGTTTTTTATTGAAGTTTTACTTTGTATTTTAAGAGATTGTTAAGGAAATGTGTATAGTTTTTGCAGCAAAGTACATTTTCCACACATAATTTTGCTTCACTGAAAATGACTAATGGTTCAGTGACTTTATTAATACTTACATGAAAGTACATGTAATGTACACAATCATTAGATTCAATCAATATTTTTACGACAGTTTGACTCCTGATTAATTGGAAGAGTTCATGTATTTCTGCACAAACACAGTTTAGCAAACTCATATCGGTAATTTCTGGCCCTCCTGAAATCAATTTGTGATGAAAATTTCAAACACGTACATTTATTTTACTTATTATTTATTCAGCAGGAAGCTGCATTGAGATCCGGACTCTCTTTTTCAAAACAGATCTGGCCAAGGTAGCAGCCAACACAGTATAAATTTACTGTACATAATAAAATTACATATAACATATAAATCATTTGTAAAACTTTTGGCCAAATTTTTTGTGTTAGTTTTGTGTTTGATAACGCAGCTAAATTAACTTTTAAAATCTTGAATTTTTTTTTTTACTTTTTTGTTTATGTTTTTGCTGGTGCATTAAGTTCACTGGACAGCAATGGGCGATGTACTTGAAGCAAATGGAACTGAAGGTGGAGATTTAAACATCAAGTGTCCATATCCAGATGGTTATCTGCATCTACCAAAGTATGTCTGCCGTCATCCATGTGGGAGATGGGATGTTCTTACCAGAAGTGATAGGTCGGATGTCAGTGAACGCACTGGAAGATTCCACCTGAATGACAATTCCCACGGGCGCATTTTCAGTATGACCATCAAAAAACTGAGTCTACAGGACGAAGGCCTCTATTACTGTGGAATAGATACATGGGGCAGAGACTGGAAGGTCAAAGTAAAAGTGACTGTCAGTCAAGGTATAACTTACCCAAACCTCACCTTTCTATTCTTTCTTTGTATGTGCATGCCACAATAATTCTACTGTATCCGCTCAATAACAGCCATGAGTTATGCGCATAAGTCAAAAAGAGGCGCTGATTAGTAATTGTAATATGTGCTGATACTTTAGAGTAAGGATATATACGACTGCCGTCAGTACACCACTTCATTGCTGAGCACAACACACCTCATTTTGAGTAAACATTTGAGCGCTTATCTGGATACATATTATAATAACTGCTTTGGTTGACACCCTGTGGTCAGGAGATTGATGCATGTTTTTATGCTTGTGCAGCAACGGTTCCTGCAGCCACACTGCCCCCCTCTGCTGTTCAGAGTGGCGGGGGTTCACCACACAGCAGCTCCGTCAGACCGACCAGAACTGCCTTCAGTGCTGAGCAAGAATGGAGAGTCCCTTTCTCCACACCTCCCTGTGAGAATAACCTCCCCCTCTCTCTCTCTCTCTCCCTCTCTCCCTCTCTCCCCCCCTCTCTCTCTCTCTCTCCCCTCTCCCTTTCCCTCTCCCTCCCCCCCCCTCTCTCTCTCTCTCTCTCTCTCTCTCTCTCCCCTCTCCCTTTCCCTCTCCCTCTCTCTCTCTCTCTCTCCCTCTCTCTCTCTCTCTCAATGCATGTACACACACATATGCACACAGACACCTAGCATTCTATGATACGAATCATTTAGTCTCTTCATGATCTCTATTAATCCTGTATTATTCATGGATGCACTGGAAACCACTACCAATAGCCTACATGCATTTAAGAGTTGAATTTCAACAGGATAAACTCTAGATAGCCTGAATCTATTAAATATATATACATATGCAGACAACTCCTCCCAAAATGTTTGCATCTGTGTCATGATCAAAAAATGTGCATGTGATTTTAGAGTAACCCGAGAGATATATATCAAAAACTCAACTTGTGAGGTTGTGAGTGGTGCGTCCCCCATGCATTTGCCAGCCGTTCTTGCTTGCCTTTCATTCAGATCTGAACATGCAAACATCTTAACCAAAATAGCGTCATAGCGATGATCTTGTGCACTACGAACTGCTCATTTGGCTGCAGATATATTCTTGGACATATATCATTTAAGCCCACACATGACATTTGACACTATCTGGGGTACTGGCCAAACTGGTTAGTTTCAGAAATGTAATACCTTACAGTATATGAAATATAGGTATATGTACTGTATATAGTAAGTCTATTATTTAAAAAGGCACAGTGCTTCTTCAAATACACTGAAATTCCTTCACATGTTGAGAGTCCTTTTCTGTTATATTTTTTAAATAAAAAGTATTTCACTAAAATGCAGGTCTAAGGTACAGCTATGTTATCCATCGATGCTTTAGAGAGAAGTAAAATAATTTCACTCAAGTTTTATGTGGATCCATCATTTCTTGATTGTAACATTCAATAAGTGATCTACTACTGCCTTCTTTTACAGATCACTCAATGGAAACTGCCACAGTCCCACTGACATTGGATGGAAACAACGGTAATTGGAATATAACCTTTGAACTGAGTTTTAGATTAATTCAAGGTTTCACAGTACAGGGTAGAATGCTGCACTACTTGAAGCACCGGCACTATAGTGCATCAAATGATGATGGGTTTTTAAGGGAAATGCATTCATTACAGGGTCAATGTCTGATAAAAAATACTTTGGCATAGATTATTGGATTATTGCAGAATAATTGCAGAATTAATCCAAATTATAGCACTGAAATGGGCAAAGCCCTTTTAATGTTATTCATCTTAAATCTAAAATCAAAAAATATTTTTGCAAAATTGAATGTGTGAATTGCTTCTGCATGTGTCATGAATCTTCAAAAAAGATTGAACTTCCTGAACTACTGCTTTCTGTTAGGTGTTACAGACAGCCTTGTTGTGGTTGGTGCAGCTCTGGGCATGTTGGCGTGTCTTATTATGGCTGCTCTTGCGGTCTTTCTCAGAACAAGATCAGTTTCAAAATCACTTGGTAAGACCAACCACCGTACACAGTTTGGAAAACGTTACTGATCCGACATTTTGCTCAATCACTGGGTGCTTAGGCAGAAACTTGTGTGCTTGCGCTGACAGTTAATAAGTTAAAAAAAATTCAAGCCTCCGTATTTTAGTTTGTTGAAAGAAGCCTGGTCATACCACCAAGTGCTTTAAAAAAGGATTAGGGACCTATTGCATAATTTAACCCTGGTTTTCTATACCCTTAAATCCAGCGGACTTGTCCGTCTCTGTGGACAATGTCCAGGTAAGTAGCATCTTATTTCTAAACCCTTATTATTATACGCATACATTCATAACTAGAAGAAAAATATAGAAGCACGCATCAAAATGGACAGAAAAATCAGGGAAAATAATTATGAGCTTGATTATAAAAGGCAAACCACCAACTGGGAAAAAAAAAAAATTGGGTTCAGGCACACTTAAATACTAGGTTATATAGGTATTGGCAATGGATGGCTTTATTATGAGCTCAAACGTAAAAGAAACACTAATTGCTATGAATTTTTACCTTTGATACATTTTTAATCCAGAGGCAGTTCATCTCCCAGATTCCAGTCGAGACGTTCTGGAGAGTTACTGGCTCTGCTGGTTTTTGAGTGAGGCCAGTGTAATTAACCGCTTTAAAAACTCAATTACCCATAAGCACTGAATAACAGAGCACCAGTCCCAGAATTTAGGATCCCTGATACATTTTGATAGCAGTTATGCCGTCTTCTCAATTATGAGCAGGGCATACCACATACTCATACACCCCAGAATTAGACACTTTTCAAGGTACTAATTATAATTAATTAACATGACGTGGAACAGATCTGTTATGAATGGTGCCCTAGACCTTGTAAAAGTGTTCTATTGGCTCCAACTTGTCTCCCTCAGGATGAAGAGGACCCTGAGCATGTGTATGATGAATACACTGACACAGTTGTATACAGCACTATTGGTCTGCCCCAGGAGGATTCTGAGCAGGCGTACTGCACGGTGCAGTTCTCAGACCTTCCATCGAATGAGAATGACCTGTACTCACTGGTGATGTCTCATTGAGGGAAGATTGCCTGTCGGCCTGTGTATGTTAGTGTTTCAGGTGTTTCAGTTGTTGAATGGCTAGAAGGTCCACATGTCTGGTGTCCAGTACAAAATTGGGGTATGGACCCACCCAATTTTGTGGGTGGTCTGTGGGAAAACAATTCCTGGGCCTGGGTTGTCTGTGCTGAATTTTGTTAAAATGATTTTGGTTTAATTGCTCTTTTTCTAAACAGCTGTATTATGTATGTGTTGGACCACAGTGAAATGATGAAAAGGCACATTGCGATCACTGAGGCACTCCACTCTGCCAAAGCCAAATCCCTCTCCTCTGTCCTCATCTTCCTCGACCTGTCGGCCACCTTCGATACAGTCAACCATGAGATTCTGCTCTCATCGCTGTCTGGGATGGGTATCACAGGGTCTGCACTCGCTTGGTTTTCCTCCTACCTCTCTGGTCGTTCCTACCAGGTGACTTGGAGGGGCTCAGTCTCTGTCCCTCACCCCCTACAAACTGGAGTCCCACAGGGCTCAGTTCTTGGTCCTCTCCTCTTCTCTCTAAACACCATGTCTCTTGGTTCTGTTATCTCTTCCTATGGCTTTTCTTACCATTCTTATACTGACACCCAACTCTTTCTTTCCTCCCCCCCCAATACCCAGGTCACCACACAGATCTCTGCCTGCTTGGCTGATATCTCTGCGTGGATGACTTCCCACCATCTGAAGCTTAACCTTGCCAAGACTGAGCTTCTCTACATCCCTGCTACATCCTCTCCGACGATTGACCTCTCACTGATTGTTGAGGACTTTGTGGTATCCTCCTCCCATACGGCCAAGAATCTTGGGGTGACTCTTGATAACTGCCTCACCCTGGCTCCACATGTATCCTCCACTGCCAGGACCTACAGGTTCTTCCTCTACAATATTTGCCGTATCCATCATCTCCTGACGGAGAAAGCCACCCAGCTCCTAGTCCAGGCGCTTGTCATTTCCCGCCTGGATTACTGCAACTCCCTCCTAGCCAGTCTCCCAGCTTGTGCCATCAAGCCCCTCCAGCTTGTCCAGAATGCTGCAGCCTGCCTGACCACCAGTCAGCCCAGGTCGGCTCATGTCACCCCGTTTCTCATTGGCCTCCACAGGCTTCCTATTGCCGTACGCATCCGATTCAAGGCCCTACTGTTGGCATTTCAGGCTGCTAAGGGGACTGCCCCACCTTACATCCAATCCTTAATCACTCCCTACTCCCCAGCTAGTTATGTCTTATATACAATTTCTGTAGCCTATAGAATATGTTTTACATTAGGTAATGTGAAATGTGCATATTATTTAGGCTACTGAACAGAAACATGAATAAAGACATTAATGGATTCATCAGTGATTATGAATTGGCAAAAATACACTAAATTTGATTGGTGCTTAATTATGATTTTACTGTAAGGCCGAAATCTGGCATTATCACTCAGGGCTGGTCAGCTTGCTGGCTTCCTCTGGTATTGTGGAATATGTGGCTGTAAAGTAATTTAGGAGCATGCATCATGAACCCCCCCCTTATCTCCACACCCATACGGGCAGGAGCCTGTGGGGGAAGACTCAGGCCTCCAGTCGTAAAACTCTTACGACAGGGCAACATTCTTTACGGCACTGGAAGGTTTCAGAGGGCACGGCCTCTTAGGCCCTGACCTTCTCCTGAACCCCCCTTCATTGTTCTCTCCCTCTTTACTCAGTCACTAAATGATGTGTACAGCATTGGATGTTTCATGACAAAGTCAGTTTAGATAATATTCATGTTTGGTATTATTCTGATTGTTTCAGTGCGACTGGTGCAATGGTTTTATTTCTGCAACAGCAAACCCTGTACGTCATAACCAGGAACCAGGAGAAGCTGTGTGGAGCTCTGCCCCAGTGAAAGCCATGTGCCTCAACCCCCCTGCGCTTCCTGGGGAGGCGTGGCTCCAAATTACAGATGGGTGAACATCAAAGGCCAGAATTTGGATTTAAGGACAGCAAACTAAGCAATCTGGGAGAATGCAATCAGCCTCCCGTGCACTCCGTGCACGTAGTTTCTACGTACAGGGTATCTGTAGCCAGACTCCCGTATGTAGCTTTTATTACCAGGTATGACGTTTAAGACTCCGTAATTTGGTTTGCATTGTAATGTTTTTATTTGGAACTAGTATGCAATTACGTGTATGTAACCTGCCTGGTAAAATAAAATTGTTAAAACTTGATCTGTTTGGTTTTCCTTACTGACACTTAATGTTACACAGGGAATGCGTGGTTTACCCCCTCGAACTGGTCTAGGGAGGATGAATATTTCCACTTACTGTATCACGGCGTATAGCACCCGTAGACCTATGTTGGTAAATCCCTCGCCTCCGCTTGGTAGTTCATTCATGTCGAGCACAGCCGTAGCTATGTTGGTCTGCTTGGGTCCCTAGGCTGTAAACAGATATACCCGAGAGTAGCTATTCCTGCGACCTCTGTAATGACTACAGATAGCTAGTCAGTTCGTGAGACGTGCACATTACGCGCGATGTGACATGCGGTGGTACCAGCAGAGGATTGTTCAGCGAGTTCTTCTCAGTACAGGATTCCTGTAGCGATCAAGTCCAAATTATAAATACGACATCCACTAATGTGGATAACTAATCTAAATTATTATTCTAAAATGGAGTCAGATAAACGAAGGTGAATCTATTGGCCCTATTGTGGAGATTCTGGGTCAGCCCCGGACCAGTAAAGAGCGGAAGGCAGAGTGGTACTACTGCCTTTGTATCGTGGTTTGTTTATTGGCTGATCTAGACTGTCTACATAGGGGCCACTACTTTTTAACCCTATTAGTATTCTTTCAGCAACACCAGAAGGACGAGCACGCTGATACCTTCAGCCCTCGCTAAATTCCGTCGTTGGGTTAGCGTTGGGTTTTACATTACCAATAGGGTATTTTATTTTTAAGAAAGACCTGAGTGATTCCATTTGAGTCCTAAATTAATGTGAAGAATGAATGAATGAAATATCATATTGGAATTGTTTTTGGTTTTGTGGAGGGAGATCAGTCTGTTATGTTTCTGAGTCTGTCTGTTAGTTTATTTGTTAAATTCTTGGAATTTATTATTTTTCATTATCATACCCAACCCATTATGTTCTTGCCCTGCTGTTTATTTGTTCAGCCATCCTCACTCCCGTGCTCCGACTAGTATGTCACTTCCCCTCATGTACTTAAACCCCAGTCTCTGCTTGATACCTTGTCAGAACGATGATAAATTTTCATTGCCATTGACACCAAGTTTGCCTTACCCTTCTGTTTTGTTATTTGGTTATTTTGACTTTTTCCTTCCGCCTTCATTGACTTCGTTTTTGCCTAGCCCTTTTTGTACCATTCTTTTGTATCTCGATTCTGGCATTGTTTGAACTCTTATTACCTGGCTTGAAATTGGACTGAATAAAGACAAAGGTTTTTGCATACTCCCTGGTCTGCGTCTGGGTCCTCTGAGCGGTACCTCACACAGTCAGCCTCCACACCACAGCCAGTCAGGCCCCAGTCAGCCTCACAGACAGGCCCACAGAGAGCCTCCATGCAGTGCAGAGATTGAGGCAGAAGAAGCCCATGCCCTGATAAACAAATCATTTCAAATTCACACATCAGTTCCCTCTCTCTGAGAGAAGCTTAGCAGAGCATTGTTGTCTCTTGACTGGGAAGAGTCCAAGGGCATAGGTTTGATTTTGACATTGGTAGGGACACAAATGGGGGATTTGGCATCTACAAATACACCTTTGCCGTTCTCTCACTGCTTAAGAATAAATCTATTTAAAATGCATTCAACATATTAAAATGCACCAGATGCCTCCAAATTACATCAGAAAAAAAATGCCAGGGGACATCATCTGAACCCCCCCTGGTCGGCTACTTTTTCTCTTTGGTCTACTACTTACATTTCTGGGGAACACTGCATTTCTGTCTGCAGAACTGCTGTCTAGAGACTAGTGTGCGTGAAAATCCCAGGAGATCAGCAGTTCCTGAGATACTTAAACTCTGTCTGCTACGAATAATCATTCCATGGTCAATGTCACTTAGATCACATTTCTTCCCCATTCTGATGGTTGATGTGAACATGACCCGTATCTGCATGATTGTATGCATTGCCCTGCTGCCACACAATTGGCTGATAAGATAATCGCATGAATAAGTAGGTGTAATAAAGTTATAAAATGTTCCTAATAAAGTGTAGCTTCCTTTGAAGGCTATTCATAGATATGATATAACCACGCTGCTATACCACCATACCATACAATTTCATGGATGTAAATTCTAATATAGGTCATCTTGTAATTGTGTGTGATACTGTCATGTATTGTATATTTTGACTTATAAATTAAGAAGTACAAATGATATAACCCGTACATAGACCCTGCACTACCCCAATAAAGGACTGCAGTCAACAATATGCACTAAAACTAATAATACAACCTATCTGGACAAATGCAATCAAAGGAGCAAGCTACAGCTGTCATGCATCAGCTGTATTTTGGCGTGTGCCATTTTAAGATGTTGAGAAGCAGAACTTGATCCAACTGTGCCATCAGTTCTCTCATCTGGTTCTCTCTCTCATTTGGTTTCACCAGTCACCTCTAGAGCATGCTATGTAGCGGTTTCACCATAAAAGCAGAAGATCTTTGGTGTGAGTGTATGGAAACTTTATTCCACGAAAATCAATGCAAGCTGGTTGGTCCTCTCATCCTCCCACTCACTGAATCATGCAAATGTCTGCTGCTTATCTACCCATTTAACCCTGAAAATGAGAGGCATTGTGTCAACCCTGTCAAAATAGGTTGACATCACATGGTTATGTGGAGCCAAATCTTTAGAAAGAATCTCTTGAAATGTCTTTATATTGTGTGTTTCTTAAGAACTTAGCTTAGCCTTATGTCCTACAGGCCACACAGTACTGTGGGAGGATCAGGAACTATTTTATATCCTGAAGGACACAAGAAAGTCAGAAATAGCTATCAGCACATTAGAAAGGGTAGTAAACTGTTGTCAAGCTAAAATAATATCAACTAATGTGCTATCCGGTCCATAGAACAAACAACCCAGATGTGAGACCAAGGTGTAGAGTTTATAATAAAAGTCTTTATTATAAAAATGCAGGTCAGACAGGCGGGGATAAGGCAGTTCGTAGTCCAGGCATGGGTAAAAACTCCAGCAAACGCGTATATCAGGGATAATCCAAAATGTAATCGTTGGCACAGGCGAAGGGTCAATAACAGGTGGGCTAAACAGACAGAAATGGAATCCAGAAATGAAAACAGGTCGATACACTGCGGGTCAAAATAAAACAGTCGGGAGTAACTAAACACGAAGTCGGGGACGAAATGGGTCGTAACAGAAATCAATCAGGTAACGCTGGAAAGTATGGAGTTGACCCATCACAATCTGGTGGGGAACTGGACAAACAACGGGGTTTAAATAACACAGTAAACGCAGAGGGAATGGCAATCAGGTGTGGGAAACAATCAGGAAGTGTAACACAGGTGAAACGAATGAATGAAGTGAACGAACTAACAAGGCGGCTACAGTGTGCACAGAGATAACAAAAACACGGAAACGCGACGCACTTAGAATACAATACATAGAAAACACGAAACCTAACATGTGCACGTTTTGCTCAAGTGAATATGTGAAATAGGAAAGAACAAGCCAATAAAACGTTTCATCATCAATGCCATTATTGCATCAGACATTCAACGCAATGATACTCTTCTGAAGATACATAACAGGTTAGTAAATTGTTTAGACAAAGACAAGTGATATGCTCAACAAAACAATGTAACAAAGCAAAACATAGGCCACACTGTTCTACTGGAAAACTAGTTTGGAACACTACAAGTTGCACACATACTGACATTTCTGAACAAGGCTATATTTACAGCTGATATTGACTGAGTATATGTCTTTGTTTTGTTCATGCTGCATGTGTATTTAGTCAATCTTTAGTTGGCCAGATTATTTACAATTATAAGTGAATCAGAAGTGCAGTACTACGAAGTACACTACCTGATTGGTGGTAACTATACCAACCAGTATCATTCATCCAGTACTGGTCACAGCCCAGACTTAAATCTCTAACTACTGGGCCTGTCGATGTGGCATCTTTGCAGACTGAACCACTCAAGACCAAAATTAGTGATTATTTTTTAAATAAATGTCAAAATAATTTTACAGTGTTGAGTTCACTCTTGTTTGTCTGAACACACTGCTAAAAGTTCAAGAATGGTTAACACTTTTTCATGCAATCTCTACATCTACACTCAATAGCCCATAATGACAAAGTGAAAACCAGTTTTTTGACATTTTTGCAAATGTATTAAAAATCAAAAACTGAAATCTCTCATTTACATAAGTATTCAGACCCTTTGCTGTGTCACTCTAAAGTGATCAGGTGTATCCATCCTCTTTGCTGTAGTTATTCTTGTGATGTGTCTAAAACTTGATTGGAGTCCACCTGTGGCAAATTTAATTGATTGGCTATAGCTTAGAAAGGCACACACCTGTGTAGATAAGGTCCCACAAATCACATTGCATTTCAGGACAAAAGCAAGCCATGAAGTCTGAGGAGCTCTCTGTTGACCTCAATGATATAATTGTCCGGCCAAACTGAGTAATCGGGCACGAAGGGCCTTGGTCAGGGAGGTGACCAAGATCCCAACGGTCTCTCTAACAGAGCTTCAGAAGTCTGCAGAGATGGGAGAACCTGCCGGAAGGACAACCGTCTCAGCAGCACTCCATCAGTCAGGTCTTTATGGTAGAGTGGCTAGACGGAAGCCACTCTTAGTAAAAGGCATATGACAGCCCATTTGGAGTTTGCCATTATAGGACTCATGAGAACAAAGATTCTCTGGTCTGATGAGACAATAATTGAACTCTTTGGGCAGAACACCAAGCACTATGTCCGGCGAACACCAGGCACTGCTCATTACCTGGCTAATGCCATCCATTACATTACATTACATTACATGGCATTTAGCAGACGCTCTTATCCAGAGCGACGTACAACAAAGTGCAAATCAAACACAAGAACAAGTGCAAAGAGGACCTGAGAGGACAGTACAGTTCCGAGTCCTAGTGTAAACATATAGAAAATCTGAACCCTTGGAAAGTACAATCAACTTTCAAACTAGCATACCACAGTTGGCAGCTAGAATACAACAATACAACAGCCAATAAAAACAACAATACCTCTACAAGTAACAATATCTATACATAAGTGCCATTACAGTCTAAGGCTAATCATGGTGGTGAGTTGGGGAGGGAAAGGTGTAGCCTGAAGAGATGGGTCTTCAGACTGCGCTTGAAGGAGGTCAGAGACTCTGCCGTTCTGACATCCATCGGGAGGTCATTCCACCACCGTGGGACCAGGACAGACAGCAGTCGTGAGCGTGAAGTGCAGGTGTGGCGAGGGGGAGGCACCAGACGGCATGAAGTGGCAGAACGGAGGGGTCTTGTTGGTGTATAGGTCTTGATAAGGGATTGAATATATACAGGGGCTGATCCTTTAACTGCCTGTTATGGCTCGCATCAAATTTAAAACTTTGGTGCTCGCATACCAGGCAGCCAGTGGAGGTTGCTGAGCAGGGGGGTGAATGTCTGGGAACATTGAATACCAGACAGCTGCAGCATTCTGGATCAGTTGTAGGGGTCTGATGGCAGATGCTGGAAGGCCAGCCAGCAGAGAATTGCAATAGTCCAGGCGGGACAGGACCATTGCTTGAACAAGGAGCTGAGTGGAGTAGGTGGTGAGAAAGGGCATCCCTACAGTGAAGCATGGTGGTGGCAGCATTATGCTTTTGGGGTGCTTCTCAGTGGCAGGGACAGGGAGACTGCTCTGAATTGAGGGAACCTCAGGCAACCTGAGACTGGGGGGATAGTTGACCTCTCAGCGTGACAAAGACCCAAAGCATTCAGCCACGACAACGCTGGAGTGGCTTCGAGACTAGTCTCTGACTGGCCTTGACTGGCCTAGTCAAAGCCCAGACTTAAACCCCATCCGTGGAGAGACCTGAAGATGGCAATCTTGTAGAGACTTACCCAAGAAAACTTGAAGCCCCTTTCAGTCTTGCTGCCAAAGGGGTCTCTACAAAATACTGAATTAAGGGTCTGATTATTTATATAAATTAGAGATTTTCATTTTTGATTGCAAAAATTTCAAAAAACATGTTTTCACTTTGTCATTATGGGTTATAGAGTATTGGTTGATGGGCAACGCAATTTTATCCATTTAAAATGTAATCTACAACACAATAAAGTGTGCAAAAAGTGAAGGGGTCTGAATACTTTCTGAAATCATGTAGTTTTCTGAAGTCATCATCACAGTGTCTGTAACAAGCGTCTGACTGTATTTCTCAGGGGCACATGATAAGAGCTATTCCATTTGTTTATTTTGTGCCAACTTCTGCTGTTACTTACCTAATTTGGTCAATTTATTTGATCAAACATTTTTGCTAAGTCATGAGCCTCAACTGTAGACTATGTGCCCTTTCATCATTTGACTGTGGTCCAACACATACATAATACAGCTGAGCAATTAAACCAAAATCATTTTAACAAAATTCACTGTAGTTTTTCCATAACTTTCATCATCACCAGTGAGTACAGGTCATTCTCATTCGATGGAAGGTCCGAGAACTGCACCGTGCAGTACGCCTGCTCAGACTCCTCCTGGGGCAGACCAATAGTGCTGTATACAACTGTGTCAGTGTATTCATCATACACATGCTCAGGGTCCTCTTCATCCTGAGGGAGACAAGTTGGAGCCAATAGAACACTTTTACACTTTTACGCTTTTACAATTAGTGTTTCTTTTATGTTTGAGCAAATTTATAAGCACTTGCTCATAATATAGCCATCTACTGTATACAATACCTGTATAACCTAGTATTTAAGTGTGCCTGAACCCAATTTTTTGCCTTTTATAATCAGGCTCATAATTCTTTTCCCAGATTTTTCTGTCCCTTTTGATGTGTGCTTCTATATTTTTCTTCCCATTATGAATGTATGCGTTCAATAATAAGGGTTTAGAAATAAGATGCTACTTACCAGTACACTGTCTACAGAGATGGACAAGTCCGCTGCATTTAAGGGTATAGAAAGTCCCTAATCCTTTATTAAAGCACTTGGTGGTATGACCAGGCTTCTTTCAACAAACTGAAATATGGGGCTTGAATGTAATTTTTAAAAACGTATTAACTGTCAGTGCAAGCACACAAGTTTCTGCCTAAGCACCCAGTGCTTGAGCAAAATGTTGGATGGTTTTGATCAGTTACGTTTTCCAAACTGTGTATGGTGGTTGGTCTTACCAAGTGACTTTGAAATCTTCTTCTGAGTATGGCCGCAAGAGCAGCCATAATTAGACACGCCAACACACCCAGAGCTGCACCAACAACAACAAGGCTGTCTGCAACACCTAACAGAAAGCAATAGTTCAGGAAGTTCAATCTTTTTTGAAGATCCATGACACATGCAGAAGCAATTCACACATTCAATTTTGCAAAAAGATTTTTAGATTTTAGATTTAAGATGAATAACATTAAAAGGGCTTTGCCCATTTCAGTGCTATAATTTGGATTATTTCTGCAATGATTCTGCAATAATCCAATAATCTATGCCAAAGTATTTTTTATCAGACATATTTGACCCTGTAATGAATGCATTTCACTTAAAAACCATCATCATTTGATGCACTATAGTGCCAGTGCTTCAACTCGTGCAGCATTCTACCCTGTACTGTGAAACCTTGAATTCATCTAAAACTCAATTCAAAGGTTTAATTCCAATTACCGTTGTTTCCATCCAATGTCAGTGGGACTGTGGCAGTTTCCATTGAGTAATCTGTAAAAGAAGGCAGTAGTAGATCACTTATTGAATGTTACAATCAAGAAATGATGGATCCACATAAAACTCGAATGAAATTTTACTTCTCTCTAAAGCATAGATGGATAACATAGCTGTACCTTAGACCTGCATTTTAGTGAAATACTTTTTATTTAAAAAATATAACAGAAAAGGATTCTCAACATGTGAAGGAATTTCAGTGTATTTGAAGAAGCACTGTGCCTTTTTAAATGATAGACTTACTATATACAGTACATATACCTATATTTCATGTACTGTAATGTGTTTCATTTCTGAAACTAACCAGTTTGTCCAGTACCCCAGATAGTGTCAAATGTCATGTGTGGGCTGAAATGATATATCTCCAAGAATATATCTGCAGCCAAATGAGCAGTTCGTAGTGCACAAGATCATCGCTATGACTTCCTAAAACTGCACTCATTTACAGTATACGGCTTATCTTGGTTCTTTATCACTTCTTATTTTGGTTACGATGTTTGCATGTTCAGATCTGAATGAAAGCCAAGCAAGAACGGCTGGCAAATGCATGGGGGACGCACCGCTCACAAACTCACAAGTTGAGTTTTTGATATATATCTCTCGGGTTACTCTAAAATCACATTTTTTTATCAAGACGCAGATGCAAACATTGTGCCATACTGCCACATATGGGAGGAGTTGTCTGCATATGTATATGTATTTAATAGATTCAGGCTATCTAGAGTTTATCCTGTTGAAATTCAACTCTTAAATGCATGTAGACTATTGGTAGTGGTTTCCAGTGCATCCATGAATAATACAGGATTAATAGAGATCATGAAGAGACTAAATGATTAGTATCATAGAATGCTAGGTGTCTGTGTGCATATGTGTGAGTACATGCATTGAGAGAGAGAGAGAGAGTGAGAGGGAGAGAGAGGGAAAGGGAAAGGGGAGAGAGACAGAGAGAGAGAGGGAGGGAGAGGGAGAGGCAGAGAGAGAGAGGGAGACGGGAGAGGGAGAGAGAGAGAGAGAGGGAGACGGGAGAGAGAGAGAAAGAGAGGGCATTCTCACAGGGAGGTGTGGAGAAAGGGACTCTCCATTCTTGCTCAACACTGAAGGCAGTTCCGGTCGGTCTGACAGAGCTGCTGTGTGGTGAACCCCCGCTACTCTGAACAGCAGAGTGGCTGCAGGAACCATTGCTGCACAAGCATAAAAACATGCATCAATCTCCTGACCACAGGGTGTCAACCAAAGCAGTTATTATTATAATATGTATCCAGATAAGCGCTCAAATGCTTACTCAAAATGAGGTGTGTTGTGCTCAGCAATGAAGTGGTGTACTGACGGCAGTCGTATATTCCTAACTCTAAAGTATCAGCACATATTACAATTACTAATCAGCGCCTCTTTTTGACTTATGCGCATAACTCATGGCTGTCATAGAGCGGATACAGTCAAATTATTGTGGCATGCACATACAAAGAAAGAATAGAAAGGTGAGGTTTGGGTAAGTTATACCTTGACTGACAGTCACTTTTACTTTGACCTTCCAGTCTCTGCCCCATGTATCTATTCCACAGTAATAGAGGCCTTCGTCCTGTAGACTCAGTTTTATGATGGTCATACTGAAAATGCGCCCGTGGGAATTGTCATTCAGGTGGAATCTTCCAGTGCGTTCACTGACATCCGACCTATCACTTCTGGTAAGAACATCCCTTCTCCAACATGGATGACGGCAGACATACTTTGGTAGATGCAGATAACCATCTGGATATGGACACTTGATGTTTAAATCTCCACCTTCAGTTCCATGTGCTTCAAGTACATCGCCCATTGCTGTCCAGTGAACTTAATGCACCGGCAAAAACATAAACAAAAAAGTAAAAAAAAAAATTCAAGATTTTAAAAGTTAATTTAGCTGCGTTATCAAACACAAAACTAACACAAAAAATCTGGCCAAAAGTTTTACAAATGATTTATATGTTATATGTAATTTTATTATGTACAGTAAATTTATACTGTGTTGGCTGCTACCTTGGCCAGATCTGTTTTGAAAAAGAGAGTCTGGATCTCAATGCAGCTTCCTGCTTAATAAATAATAAATCAAATTAATGTACGTTTTCATCACAAATGAGTTCAGAAATGTCAGAAATTTTCTTAAGAGTTTGCTTAACTGTGTTTGTGCAGAAATACATGAACTCTTCCAATTAATCAGGAGTCAAACTTTCATAAAATATTAATTGAATGATTGTGTACATTACATGTACTTTCATGTAAGTATTAATAAAGTCACTGAACCAGTCATTTTCAGTGAAGTAAAATGATGTGTGGAAAATGTACTTTGCTGCAAAAACTATACACATTTCCTTAACAATCTCTTAAAATACAAAGTAGTACTTCAATAAAAAAACATATATAGGCTAAAAAAGAATTACAATTGGTTTCAGGTCAAGTTGATGAATGTAAAATACCTAGGACAATCACAAGCAATGCAGATCACATCATGACAGCATGCAACACCAGCCTATGAAGCTACAAAGGGAGACGTTTCTGCAAAAGGGTTATACAGTTGCCATCATGCCTCATTCCTGCCCAGTGTCTGTTCCATTCTGGAAAAAACAAAAACTTTGCTTGAGGAAATACAAAAGACAAGGACTTACTTGCAAGGAGAGAGAGGATCTGCAGAGGGAATATCATCACAAACCCAGTTCAAACTGACATCACAGCAGGCTCGTTCAACACACTATAGATATGACTCAAGAGAAGATCACACCTGCTGCACTAGGCGACTGTTTCTCACTCAGTCCAGTTTTCAGCCTTATGAAGGGATCACATTTACCGACCCTGTGAAAGCTCTGGTCACAACAGAAATGTGGGGTGGTTTAGGGAAGGAAACTACACAGACAATAGCACCGCAAATTTCCGTGACAGATACAAAAGGAGCCGCCACATCTAAGACTCAAGGGCCCGTGCCTCCCCTAAAATCTGATTGGCCACCCCAGTGCCACCCCGCACATAGCCAGCCTGCTTTTACCATGTTACCATTTTTACCAAGACTGTCTTTCCTGTTTTGCTGTCTTCCAAATGTGCATCAAAAGCGCACATGTCAGAAGCACCAATCTGATTCACACGTTATTGGCTGTTATGACAGTAAATCTGTTTTTACGTAGACACCATCTTTTCCGCTTGCAATACTGCCAGATGTGCTGCAAAAAAGCTAGAATCACCAGGACATGACAGGACAGCTTGCAAGCCTGTATGGTGCAGTTTGTAGGCCTCTAAACTGTATTTTGCTCTTGTCAGTGTGACAGTTTGAAATATTGAATATTTTGAATTGTAACGTTATGGTTGAAATATAATTTGAATGTCATAGTGTTAAACTAGTTAGTTAGCTGACTAAATTGAAGACTACTGACTAGCTAGCTAGCAAACCTTAGTCTCAACAAGAAATAAATTACTTGAATGCTGTTGTTTCTTTAATATATGGCCCCCTTGTGTACAACTAGTTAAATCAGCTAAATATATAAAGCCAAATTGCAAACTTATCTAGTTGAAAGAATGTTTTTACATAATAATATTGTATTAATGCAAGACAAAAAATAATTCCTATAGTTTCCAAAAGCTCTTATAAATGTTGCATTGTGTTCTCTTTATTAACTAAAGAAGACTAACATGAAGTGACTGGATAAGTAACATGCATCAGAGCTGGTGAGAATATGATTTTGGACAAAGCAACAATGTATATTATCATCATATGATTCTGACCTACTTACTGTTGCCATATTATTGAGTTTGTGCTGAAAACAAAGATATGAAACACTTTGGAAAATATCATCATTAATTTAATGAATCATTTTAATCATATGAAGTTAATTTGTTAGAGCACAAACCGCAAATTCTTGAACAGGCTTAGTTACGAGTAAGAGCGTTATTTATTGTAATAGATCATCATGATGATAATACACATTCTTGCTTTGTCCAAAATCATATTCTCACCAGCTCTGATGCATATGTTACTTATCCAGTCACTTCATGTTAGTCTTCTTCTCAGATTGAACCCAGGGTTTGTATAATGCATTTCTGTGTGGTGGTTTGCTCAGAGCATTTGTCTGCTGAAAAGCCTTACCTTTTGTAAGTGAGCACAGAGAAGGGTCTTGATGACAAAAGAGGCTCATAGCATATTTATTTGTTATTGTTCATGTCATCCTTTACATTAGCTTATCAGTAGCCTATAGCCTATTAATTTATGTTTAGTCTTAGTAGACTAGTAATGCATAGTGTTTTTTTGTAGTTTCTTTCGCACGTGAAACAATAAAAAATAAAAAATAAACATAAATAACCACAAAAAAATGTTTTGCGTAAAGCCAGGAGATATGGTGGCCACCCCCAGACAACCCTTGGACCCCCCTTGGCCACCCCAGTAAAGAAAATCCTAGAACCGCCCCTGCCGGTGGGAGCTGGGGGGGGGGCTTCTGGGAGGGCTTCTGGGAGGGCTTCTGGGGCGGCTTCAGGGGGGGCTTCCGGGGGGGCTTCAGGGGGGGCTTCTGGGGGGGCTTCTGGGGCGGCCGGACGTGATTGCCCAGACTGGAGTGGAGGTTCCGGCCGGGTAGTGGGCCTTGGGGTCATCCTCCTCGAAGCCCTCATCCTCCACATCCAGATCCAGGTGGAGAATGTCGCAGCCTCGTCTGCATGGAGCATCAGGGTCCGAGCTGCTGTCCTGCGGCACCCTGCCTGTCTGCGAGTACAGGCACTCAACGCTCAAAGTGAGCCAATAAACAAACTCCATCAACACTCATGCCAAAATGCACATCAAAGTTGACGCCAACATAAGGAGCTATGCACTAGTGCACTCGCCAGGCTTGTGTTAGGGAAAAATGCCCTTTTTAACATTTCACAGGTGAGCATCGTTCGAATCAGACATAGTAAGACTTATATACAGTTTTCAGTACACGGACCCAGAAGAGGGGGCTTTATCAAAACAAAAAGACGTGATGCTTGCCATGAACATTCATCAGTATTTTGTCTTCTGATGACCCCTTGTTGACCTTGCTGTAAGACCGGAATGAGCTCGCTATCCCCTTCTCGGCGAGGCAGAGACATTAAGGTCAAAGGCCGTCTGTCTGCTGGGAGAGAGACAGAGAAAGACTCCTAGTAAGCACGGTTAGGTTATTTTTTTATATTGTGATTGTCTTTATGTAAACACACATTGTCAATTAAGAATCAATTCAGGAAATTACCCTTACACTTGTTGTAAGCCTTAACCTGACTCTGGCCAAGCGCCCTTTGGCTGAGCTGGTTAAGGGAGTGCTGCAGGTGGCCACTGTAGGAGAGCGGGGGGGGGAGGGGGGGGTCACCTGCACGTTTTGTTATGGAATGCAGGCGGGTGAGGGGCTTACCTGGGATGGACCGGTCGAGGTGGAGGTGGAATCACTCCGAATTGAAGAAGTTGAACCCCACACATTGTGATAGGCAGCTGACTGTTCCATGTTGTCGCTATGTTGTTGCAGGTTTATACACATCCTTACTCCTGCTCTTAACACGGTGTAAAATCAGTCATCAGTCATCTGCTCAAACGTGCGTGTCACAAAAAGGTTGAAAACCCCTATGAGAGAAGATGGGGATGCAATATTACATTCAGTGATAATGTGGTAAAATTGATCCTGTTCCAACGTAATTGGTATCAATCGATTTATGTATCCTAAAACATACATGATCTAAACATGTAATATTGTTACAAGTAATCTGTTTCGATGAAGCTACTTTACTGTTTACTGAGACGCCAAGGTGGCACCCCCCAGCTCATCGGCGTGGACCGGGACTGCTGCTCCTCATTTGGCGGGTCAAAGACAGCTGCCTGGTTCCATGAGTGCGACAAGCTGCTGGTCAGGGCGGACGTGTGACACCTCATGCACCAGATTATTGGTAGTACTCTGTACCTAGTTATGTTGCCCTCCAGAGGGTATTTTTTTCATTAGCCAACTTTTGTCATTTTTTGGTCGGATGTGAAATAGGTCGGATGTTGTCCTGCTAGTGCCAGCACAGGGGTCATGTATCGACTAGCAGTTGTGGTCTTTCTAAAAGTGGAGCCACTCTAAGCCATAAAAGGTGGCATGCATTTTTTCTCTCAAAAAATAAGTAGGCCTAAATGATCTCATCGACTCGCTAGTTTATTTTGTCAGTGGCCGCTTCCCTGGGTTCTCTTTGGATATGATTCATGTGGTTCATATGATTCTGACCTACTTACTGTTGCCATATTATTGAGTTTGTGCTGAAAACAAAGATATGAAACACTTTGGAAAATATTGTCTTTCCATCCAAAACAATGCATCTAACTATCAATGTATCCAACTACTAAACAGTAAAAGTAAGTGTAATATTACTCCTAAAGCACAGTTTTATGGAAACTGATTACCGTTACAACATTCCATGTTTAGATCATGACCTTTGTCATGGTCATTTCCACATTATCATTGAATGTAGTAATATTGCATCACTATCCTTTGTCACAGGGCTTTTCAACCTTTTTTCACACGTACTGTTGAGCTGGTGGTAAAATGACTGGTGATTGATTTTACAGTGTTAAGAGTAGGATCCACCTGCAACATCACAGCAACAACATGGAGCAGTCAGATGGTCCATGTTAGAATAGAGATCAAGCAGTGAGAGGAGGAGGTGGAGGAGGTCAATGGAATGGCAGATGACAACTACTCCTTCAGAGAGGTGGCCTTGTTTCTCATCTTAGAGGTGGGGGGGGGGGGGGGGGGGGGGTTGTCCTGGTAGAGGGCCGCGTCTTTCACTGCAGTTCAGGATTTTTTCAACATGCAGCTTGTCTGTTCATTTCATTCACAAAATGGATCAAAACTGCCAAACCACTGCAAACATGTCTCAAAATTACCAGCATACAGTGCTCTTGTGCTAACTGTGAAAAGTAAAAAGTATCAAAAAATTTGCAATTGTAACGCCCCATGTGGAGTTTGCGTAGTCTCCCCGTGTATTCTTCATGGTTGGCATTTATATCGCGCCTTTTTCCAAAGCGCTGTACAATTTATGCTTCTCAGTCACCCATTCGTATACACACTCACACACTGACGGCGATTGGTTGCCATGCAAGGCGCTGACCAGCTCGTCAGGAGCATTTGGGGGGTCAGGTGTCTTGCTCAGGGACACTTCGACACAGCCCGGGCGGGGGATCGAACCGGCAACCCTTCGAATGCCAGACGACTGCTCTTACTACCTGAGCCATGTCGCCCCATTCACAGGACGGGACAAGTGGGTGCAGTGGGTGGCGCTGTTGCCTCGCAGCAAAAAGATTCTGGGTTTGACTCCCAGCCTTGGCCTTTCTGTGTGGAGTTTGCGTAGTCTCCCCGTGTCCGTGTGGATTTACTCCCCGTGTCCGTGTGGATTTAGGCTATTTGTGTTTGCAGTGTTTGAGTGAATGGTGTTTGTCTGTCCAGGGTGTATTCTCACCCAACGCTTGCTTGGATAGGCTCCAACCCCACCACGCCCCACCCTCCACTGCAGGTTAGATGATGGATGGATGGATTTATACCTTCTGACCTCTTTGTGAGGCCGACCTCGGCGCTGTGACTGCTAGGGAAGTCACAGAGCTGCAGCTGGGCACAAGGCAGCAGCTGCACGGAGGCAGCGATGGAAGGATGGATGACGGGATGAGGCTACGAAGCCTGCATTACTGTATTGTACATAATTTCGACCAGCAGAGGGAGACAGATACCGTAATTGGAAGAGACTCAAGAAAGATTTATAATTTGACAAGAGTAATGCTGATATTGTCAGTGGAACAAATTAAACTAACAGGGCGGTTGACTTTAGCACGTGACAGATGACAGACTTCACCTGCATGTTTCTGCCAGAGGGCAGCCAAAAGCCATGCTCACGAGATCACAAGCCTTCAGTGTGCCGGGTTTATTTTTCACCTTTGTGCCAAAGGGGATCTCCAGTGTCTGAGAGTGTTATTGTTCCTGCCCTGACATTAGCTCTGGTTATGAAAGTGTTCCTCTCTGTCTGTTTTGAGGGGAAGTGGAAACAATCGGGAAGCTTCGCAATAGGAAGGAGCTCCAAGCTCACGCCAGCCTGCCTGACCCCTCGGTCTCTTCCCCTGAAAGGCTTTTTTTCCACTGAGGCTCTTAATGAATGGAGGCAAGTCTCTGGTGTGTCACTCAGTGAGGGCGACCAGGCCAGAACGTGGGGCCCCTGGCGGGCGAGGTTAGCGCAGAACAACAGCCACAGAGACACTCGTTCATGGGTGTGTGTTTGTGTCGCTTCAGGAATGTCGCTACGTCCCTTCCCTATTTTCCGGACCAGACTGCACCGAGAGACCGTCGGACTGTTTGACACTCAGCTCCTTTTCAATTATGACACCCACACCGGGCAAGCAATGAGTCAGTGAATTCAATTTCGAAGTGAGTTCTAAAGACTGAGTTCGAAGATGACGAGAAAGCAATAAGGTCGGTGGTTAACCACAAGTTGAGTCATTGCTGAAATGGTCAGAGAAGATGCAGGGATGGAATTAATGAAGAAGATGGTTGCAACGTGAGCACTGTTTTGAGAGGTAGTAAAAAATGGGTTCAGGCACACTTAAATACTAGGTTATATAGGTATTGGCAATGGATGGCTTTATTATGAGCTCAAATGTAAAAGAAATGATGAAAAGGCACATAGTCTGCTTGCGATCACTGAGGCACTCCACTCTGCCAAAGCCAAATCCCTCTCCTCTGCTCTCTGCTTTCATTGCTGACTGGGATGGGTGTCACAGGGTCTGCACTGGCATGGTTTTCCTCCTACCTCTCTGGTCGCTCCTACCAGGTGACTTGGAGGGGCTCAGTCTCTGACCCTCACCCCCAACAAACTAGTCCCGCAGGGTTCAGTTCTTGGTCCTCTCCTCTTCTCTCTAAACAGTCCCGGCCAAAAGTTTTGTCGCATGAGTGGACAAAAGTGACAATTGCTAATTACCCAACTCTTAATTAGCTAATACAGTTAGGCAACAACACAAATTAATCATAAGTGTCTAAAGTTTATTTAGACACTAGCAAAACTAAAATTTCATAGATGCTTATAAGGTTTATTGCTTGATAATGATGAACAAGCCAGGTTCTACCTGGACAAAAGTCTTGTCGCAAATCAAATTATAATCAATACATTTTATCTTTCTCAAAAAGTAAATAAAATACCAAATGAAAAATCAGTCTAGAATTTCATCATGGACTATAAGTTAAGAAATTAATATCTTGTACGGGTTCCTTTGGCCTGCAGAACAGTTGCCATCCGGTTTGGCAGAGAGTCGTAGAGCTTGTTGATGAAGTCGTCGGGGATGGCATGGAAGGCCACCTTGCAGGCATCCCAAAGCTCGTCCAAGTTCTTTGGCTTGGTCCTCCAAGCTTCCTCCTTCATTCTTCCCAAGATATGCTCAATAATATTCATATCTGGAGACTGTGCTGGCCATCCCTGAAGGACCTTGATCTTCTTCCCCCAGCTCCATCCTGTTGAAAAATCTGACCCCTTTTGTAGTTGGGAATGTACTGGAAGGCAAGAATCTGTTGATATTTGGCACTGTCAATGTTACCATCCACCTTACAGATCTCCCTGGCACCTCCGTATTGATCTGATTTGACTGTCTTCTGGGTGAACTGACGATTCATCTGAAAAATCAATTTTTCGCCACTTTTCTGCTGTCCAACCTTCCGTCAGGCTGTGGGCCTTGGCGTACGCAACACAGTTTCTTAGCTGTCTCTTGTTTAGCACTGGTTTCTTGGCAGCAATACGACCGTGGAGACCAAGCAAGCGAGCAAGAATCCGACGTACAGTTCTTGAAGAAACAGGTGTTGCTGGCGTCCACTCCTCCTGGAGCTGTGAGGCGGTTGACATGGGGCTGGCTTTTGACAGTCGGACCAGCAAGCTGTCGTCTCGAGCAGTTGTCTTGCGCAGTTTGCCCGACCTGGGTCTTTCATGGACGTCGCCAGTCTCTTGGTAGCGCTTGCGAATCCTCTCCACCTGCCGTTTAGACACATTGAAGATGTCTGCAACTTCAGCAGGAGACTTGGACTTGAGATTCTTGATGATCAGCACTTTGGTTTCTGGTTTGATCTTGGGCATGTTGACAGAAACAATGTTGAGCATGAACTTGATGGCTTAAAGTGTCAAATTTCTCCTCTTATAGCTCAAAGTTACCTACAGCTGACTAATCAAGCCCCTTGTTTGTTTCTTCCTTATTCACTGTGGCCTAGAAATTGGAGTTGGCCATTGCGACAAAACTGGCCTGTTGATCATTATCAAGCTGTAACATTTAGTAACAATTTTGAAATGTCATTTTGCTAGCTTCGAATAAATTTTAGACACTTATGATTAATTTGTGTTGTTTCCTAACTTTATTAGCTAATTAAGAGTTGGGTAATGAGCAATTGTCACTTTTGTCCACTCATGCGACAAAACTTTTGGCCGGGACTGTACACCATGTCTCTTGGTTCTGTTCTCTCTTCCCATGGCTTTTCTTACCATTCTTATGCCGACACCCAACTCTTTCTTTCCTTCCCCCCCAATACCCACCACACAGATCTCTGCCTGCTTGGCTAATATCTCTGCGTGGATGACTTCTGGCTTTCTGTTTATCATCCATCACTGTTCATTGCATTTCGTCATCCCCTGTTATGTCTGTGTCAGGATGTTATCGAGCCATAGTCACCCCCTGTCTGCGTGCTGCACTATTCGGGTCGTTTCGAAGATTTCCAGGTTTCGACGATTCCTTCCCAGTCTCGCATTTCCTTACTTTCTGCTTTTCTCGCTAGTTAATGTTGTATAGCACTATTCTTACTAACAACTACTAATTTTGATATTGTACAGTACTAGTTATATGAATACACTTACTGTCTGTCTAACTAAAAAACTAAGTCACTTAATTTGGGTTGTTTAGATTTAATCGTGTTACTAACTCACTAACGTTATCTCCCGTTTTCAAGTCTGCTCTGTAACTCCGCCTGTCTGTTCTATCACTGACTACTTGCTTAGTTTCAGCGAAGTGTTCGCACCTGTCTCTCACCATCACTACGTCTCCTAACTCTACACAATTGTCTACTCCTTAATCCGGAGCCACGTTTTCGTTTCCCCCTTGTTATTGTTTCATTACCCCATTATGTCAGAACGTTGATCAATTTTCATTACCATTGACATCAAGTTTGCCTTACCCTTCTGTTTTGTTTGCCTTTTGATTATTTGGTTATTTTGACTTTTTCCTTCCGCCTTCATTGACTTCGTTTTTGCCTAGCCCTTTTTGTACTTTTTGTACCATTCTTTTGCATCTCGATTCTGGCATTGTTTGAACTCTGATTACCTGGCTTGAAATTGGACTGAATAAAGACAAAGGTTTTTGCATACTCCCTGGTCTGCGTCTGGGTCCTCTGAACGGTACCTCACACAATCAGCCTCCACACCACAGCCAGTCAGGCCCCAGTCAGCCTCACAGACAGGCCCACAGAGAGCCTCCATGCAGTGCAGAGATTGAGGCAGAAGAAGCCCATGCCCTGATAAACAAATCACTTCCAATTCACACATCAGTTCCCTCTCTCCAAGAGAAGCTTAGCAGAGCATTGTTGTCTCTTGACTGGGAAGAGTCCAAAGGCATAGGTTTGATTTTGACATTGGTAGGGACACAAATGGGGGAGGTAACCCCCACTGGAAGCTGAGGTGTTTTGCATTGACGATAGCCTTCTGCCCATCATTTCATGTCATCTAGAACCTTAATTTATAGATGATTATGGTGGCCAACACACTCATTAAGAGACACACAGATACAAGGGTGTAGCACATGTAGTAATGAATCTTTTACTCAAATTTGCCAGATGAATGGGACTTTGAAGAGCACATTTTAAGGCAGGTACTGTTTCCTATTCAAACCAATGATCTGTAAACATATATTTAAATTCATAATCCATCCATCCATCCATCCATTATCTGAACCCGCTTATCCTGAACAGGGTCGCAGGGGGGCTGGAGCCTATCCCAGCATACATTGGGCGAAAGGCAGGAATACACCCTGGACAGGTTGCCAGTCCATCGCAGGGCACACACACCATTCACCCCCACACTCATACCTATGGGCAATTTAGACTCTCCAATCAGCCTAACCTGCATGTCTTGCATTATTGTAAGACTAATAAAATTTTGAAGATTGGTGGGATTAATTATTATGACTAATACAAATTTTTATTCAAAATACATTGCCGTCATGTTCCAGTTTATTCTCCTTCACTTGTCTACAAATACACCTTTGCCGTTCTCTCAAGTTACATGCAAAAACAAGGACAAAGGTTTTTCTCCTTTGTCTGGATATATGTATGTGCAGAGTGCAACAAATGTACGCCGCCTTTGAATATTAATATTCCCAATGATCAATATTCAAAGACAATCCACCACTCTTCTCCTTACTACAGATTGTTTATTCATATCTCCCCCCTTCAAGGTACTGTCTATGCAGATACATGTTCTCCAAACATTCCAGCATGGTGTATACGCAGGGGCCTGTGCAATTAACTGCGCGTCTGAGAAATCTATCTTATCTTGTTTTAACTCCCTATTTCCAGGAAGATAATCCCCATGATAGCTTCCGTCATGAGGTCTTATGTTTTTGGTTCTGCAGGCTCTCAGGCACCAAGACAAGATAATCCAGAACACACAGTTAATGGCCGTGGCCTTGGAGGCCCATGGTACAGACAGGGAGAGACATCTCCACTCACACAGTTATAGAAAATAATATTCATTAGCTTTAATTCAAAGCAAGTTATGGTACTTTAACAATTATGTATGATCTGGATCACTCCAGCATAAGCAACTAATAATAGGATAAGCAATTAATAATAAAATAATCACATGAATATATAATTTCAACAACAGATCCATTTCAGGTTCATAAGTTCATAATTACTGAATTAGCTCAGTCATATCTTGATCTGACATTTGTAAAAGCACCAGCTACAGCCCCAGCCTGCAGGTGCATCCTAAAGATCCGTACAGGAATGAACCAGTGTAGTTTATAGTATAGAGCGCTCAGGAAACTAAGGTAACTGGTTCCAACAAATACCAGCACACAGACCGGTCCTCCAGGACCCAGAGTTGTGCACCTCACACCGAAGGACTCTAAACAGAGTAAGAACAGGGTAAACCACTAGTGTCCAACTCCAGTCCTTGGGTGCCACAGTGTCTGCTGGTTTAACTCCAGTCCTGGAGGGCCGCAGTGTCTGCTGGTTTAACTCCAGTCCTGGAGGGCCGCAGTGTCTGTTGGTTTAACTCCAGTCCTGGAGGGCCGCAGTGTCTGCTGGTTTAACTGCAGTCCTGGAGGGCTGCAGTGTCTGCTGGTTTAACTGCAGTCCTGGAGGGCCGCAGTGTCTGCTGGTTTAACTCCAGTCCTGGAGGGCCGCAGTGTCTGCTGGTTTAACTCCAGTCCTGGAGGGCCGCAGTGTCTGCAGGTTTAACTCCAGTCCTGGAGGGCCGCAGTGTCTGCTGGTTTAACTGCAGTCCTGGAGGGCCGCAGTGTCTGCTGGTTTAACTGCAGTCCTGGAGGGCCGCAGTGTCTGCTGGTTTAACTCCAGTCCTGGAGGGCCGCAGTGTCTGCAGGTTTAACTCCAGTCCTGGAGGGCCGCAGTGTCTGCTGGTTTAACTGCAGTCCTGGAGGGCCGCAGTGTCTGCTGGTTTAACTGCAGTCCAGGAGGGCCGCAGTCTCTGCTGGTTTAACTGCAGTCCTGGAGGGCCGCAGTGTCTGCTGGTTGTCGGGTTGTTGTGGGGTGACATTGGTTCAGGCGGTAAGAGCAGGTGGGCGCAGGTTTGTTTTCTAACCCAGCACAATAAGTCCCCTGCATCTACTTACCGAGGCCTTAATAAAAAAATATATATTAAAAAAAGTTAATTAGTTGAATCAGTGGTCGTAGTGCGAGGCTAAAACAAAAACCTGCAGCCACAACTGTTGTTTTCTGCTTTATATTGTGAATTGTGTTGTGATGTATATAAATTGAAATGCATTTGTTATTTAGCTGATACTTTCATTCAAAGTGTCTTACCATTGATTCGACTACTACTACTACTGTGTGTAATTCAGGCTTAGTGGTGTGAGTCATGATCTGTGTCGGCTCACGTAAAGGTCCACAGTGTAATATCAGTGGCTAATATAATGCGAAAAAGTCAAAGCTATGGTATAATAGTATAGAATTATTCTGCTAATAAAAATAACAATAAAAATCATTTCAAAGGAAAAATAAATATTGAAAATAAGTATCGGCCGACACTAGTTCCGTGTTCGTCTTCGTCTTGTTTTTAATAACGGACGTTTTGGAGTCCTTTTTATGAGCTGATCACCTTGGAAACGAACTCATAACTCACTTGTCCGGACATCAAAATGAATAGTTAGCTAGCGTTTTGCCAAATGCATAACTACCTCAGATGTACTTGACATTGCCACAGCCGACAAACTGCAAGGGGAACAAAGGCTCTGTATCATAGACTTCAGTGGAATAAGCAAAGATGTTGCCCTGCTAACCAAGATGCCAGTGCAAGACTTTAAATACTACAAGTCCCACAATCCCCCGTGGTACTCGGTTGCCGTCCGGGAAGTGGCCGAACGGTCTGTGGAAATGAGGCGGCGTGCCTTTAAGAGCGCAGAGCAGGGTGTAAGGTGGGCGTGTTCTCCGCAGATGGGCCCGTTGCCATGGTGGGCTCGGCGGCGATGGGCGGAATCCTGCTGGCGCTGATCGAGGGTGCAGGCATCCTGCTCACCAGATTCGCCTCCTCACAGTTCCCCACCGGTGAGTGTGTTTTCTCCTTTTGCACCATTCTTTGCAAACTCTAGAGACTAGTGTGTGTGTGAAAATCCCAGGAGAACAGCAGTTTCTGACATACTCAAACCCCCCTGTCTGCCACCAACAATCATTCCACGGTCAAAGTCACTGAGATCACATTTTTACCCCATTCTGATGGTTGATGTGAACATTAACTAAGCTCCTGACCCATATCTACATGACTGTTTGCATTGCACTGCTGCCACACAATTGGCTGATTAGGTAATGGCATTAATAAGTAGGTGTGATAAAGTAAAAATGTTCCTAATAAAGTGCTTGGTGAGTGTAGCTTTCCTCTTTTTTCCTGAGTTTGAAAGTGTGTGAGCGTGCAGTGAGTGTGCAGTGTGCAGCGTGCAGACACAGAGTCCAGCTGTCAGTGTTGTGACTAGCGGCCGTTGTCACCTCTCTTTCAGGGGCCCAGTTTGCAGAGGAGCCGGCCCCGATGCCGGCCCCCCCCTTCGGAGAATACAGTCAGTATCAGTGAGGGAGGGGCCGCCCTCACCCACCCCTAGGCTTTTTAAAATACCTCCACAGATCTGACTCGAAAGAAAACTCTGCAGTGCATCCCAACTTCAAGGATTTCATTTTTTTCCTGATTGTTTTTTTTTTTTTGAACCATCATTGCCATCTGCCTGTTAAAAAGCCTCACCTGTTGCATGTTCCCCACGATCAGTGTGTGAATGTTGGTGGTCAGCACTGGAATGGAAATGTCGTCAGGGCCCATGCAGTTGGGTGGCATACAGGGGGTTATATTGGGATTTAGGAGACAATGGAACTCTAGTCTTTAACATGCTTCAGTGTCCTGGTGGGATTATTTCAGCTGTCAGCAGGCTGACTTCTGCTTTTACGTATTCTGGAAACGTACGGCTAACCGTTTTTTTAAATCGGTAGCTGTGCGAGATGGCTTTGGAGTTCCGTTGCGTCCTCCCTGCTCAATATCACCATTGTACACAGAGATGTGTGGCCCAGTTGGATTCCCCGGAGGTCCGCTTACAAAGTAGCCTGTTGACTAGTAGCACACCTGAGTCACATGACTTGGTCCTGACCAGTGGACAAGCTGGAGAGGTAAACTAGCCTCACACCGATAGGGACTCCAGAGCCTAGCTGGCCTTAACCCCATGGCACACCCACCTTCTGCTAATGTGTGTAAATATTGTGTGTGTGTGACCGTGACCCTGGACCCCAACACCCCGCCGTGAAGAAAGCAGACCGCTCCAGATCATTTATTTATTCTCGTCTCCGTTACTCTCTGTAACGGAGGCCGTCCGTTGGGTGCACTGTGAGGACCGTGAATGACACCAGGACTGTGATCCTGTGCAGGGATGGATCAGTACGACTGAGGACCGCGGCAGTGTACAGCGCAGACCTGCAGTACGAGCTCGGCCGCGACGGGGTTGTTCTCACTGTCGGTTCATGCCACACACAAGATCTGTATGACAGATTGACAACATTAACAATAAAGTCAAACGAGAGGCACGATGATTCCCTTGCTCTGTTGTGCGTTATTTACGTGTGTGCATTTAGCAGGCGCTCTTCTCCTGAGTGGCTTTCGCAGTTGAAGGTTTTTGTATGCAGTCGACTTGCATATGTGCATATTTATTGAAGAAATTCAGGCACAGTGCCTCGATTAAGGGTACGTCACCCAGACCTGGGTCGAATATGCTGAGTTTGTCTGCTCTATTGGAACCTATGAAATACTCTCTAAAAGTACAAACCCTGCTGTCTGGTGCTCTTGGTTGGCTCAACTGTACCAGACAAGATCTAGTTCTAGTTCTAATCTACTTCTCTTGCCATCATATTACCCTATCCCCGACAGTGCGATGTCATATGAAGAGAGTGCTTTAATGTACTACTAGTAATGTACATCAATAACCCCCATGCAATGTTAAATGGTGTCTTGGCAATGTTTGTACTTGTTTATTGTGGCACAATGTGATTATGGTATATGCACTCAGTGGAAGGGAGATTGGCACACCAGAGGAGGGCTAGCCTTTGGAAAATGGCTCATGTTAAAAACAGAACTTGATAAAATCTTGCTCAAAATCTTTGGTTATAGAAAAAACTACTGCATGCACACAGTTGACCAAACTGAAACGCCCACAGCCACTTTCCCCTTTGTGTATTAATTTAGGTTATGGTGTTTTTATGGTTCTAGATCTGTTCTTTGGGCTAGTTATGGATATAGTCTGTGGATTTAGCACTTGTATTATAGTTCTGTGATAGCATAGTTAACTCGCTGTAGCGCTTTAGTAATGTTCCCTGACTTTCACTCACTGGTCTGGGCATGTTGTTAGCAAGGCTGGCAGACCGGCTCAGGCTAGCTAGCAGCACTTTGTGGTTGACCATCTCATACCCAGCTAGACCAGCTCATACCCAGCTTATGACCAACTTGACCAGCTCAATTTTCAAGGCAATTTTCAAGATTTTATAGTAGGGTAAAGTCACTCATCTTTTTATATTTTAAATTAACTTGCAAAGATTACTTTCCGTTACTTGACTCAGCAGGTGTTTCCATAGCATTTCATAATGACTAACGTAGTATTTTGATTCCATATTTCCACTTTTTCCTCCAAACGTAGGACTTCCAGGTTTTAGTTGACGTGCCCCATTTCTGTGGCACTTTTCTGTTGATTCAATTTGACATACTGAGGGAGGAGCATTAGTGCACTAAAAAAAATCTGCTTTTAGCTGGGCAATCAATCCAGCATCTCAAATGTTGAAAATATGAATACGTAACACTTCAAACACCATGAAGTACAATGCTGAGGGAGTATTATCTTTTAGTTTAAATTACATTTTTGACAGCTGGAAAGAGGTTATGTTTAGTACCTTGCATAAGGGTGCTATGGCGGGGCTTTGCACGCAAAGCAAATATACGACCTCTCCCCGTTTTTTGAGGGCCACTGTTAGTCAGGGCTCTTGTCATTGGCCTAACGCCCCCCCCTCCACCTTCACCACCACCTCACCTCCCCCCATTCAGCGCCGGTGGTTACAAGACCCAATTCTCTATCCATTTTGCCACGTAGTCACTTCCTCAATGCAAACAAATTCACATCATTTGATTGTAAAATAGGCGGCACGGATGGTGCAGTGGGTAGCACTGCTGCCTCACAGCAAGGAGGTCCTGGGTTCTAATCCCTGTCGGCCGGGGCCTCTCTGTGCGGAGTTTGCATGTTCTCCCCGTGTCTGCGTGGGTTTCCTCCGGGTACTCCGGTTTCCTCCCACAGTCCAAAGACATGCAGGTTAGGCTGATTGGAGAGTCTAAATTGCCCATAGGTATGAGTGTGTGAGTGAATGGTGTGTGTGCCCTGCGATGGACTGGCGACCTGTCCAGGGTGTATTCCTGCCTTTCGCCCAATGTATGCTGGGATAGGCTCCAGCCTCCCTGCGACCCTGTTCAGGATAAGCGGGTTAAGATAATGGATGGATGGATGGATGATTGTAAAATCACTTGAAATACTCTGAAACGGTGACTTCCGTTTTCAGATCACTTGGTGTCAAACAATTCCAGGATCTGAAATGAGTCTTGGATGTGGCGGCTCCTTTTGTATCCGTCACGGAAATATGCGGTGCTATTGTCTGTGTAGTTTCCTTCCCTAAACCAGCCCACATTTCTGTCGTGATAAGAGCTTTCATACGGTCGGTAAATGTGATCTCTTCATGAGGCTGAAAACTGGACTGAGTGAGAAACAGTCGCCTAGTGCAGCAGGTGTGATCTTCTCTTGAGCCATATCTATAGTGTGTTGAACGAGCCTGCTGTGATGTCAGTTTGAACTGGGTTTGTGATGATATTCCCTCTGCAGATCCTCTCTCTCCTAGCAAGTAAGTCCTTGTCTTTTGTATTTTCTCAAGCAAAGTTTTTGTTTTTTCCAGAATGGAACAGACACTGGGCAGGAATGAGGCATGATGGCAACTGTATATCCCTTTTGCAGAAACATCTCCCTTTGTAGCTTCATAGGCTGGTGTTGCATGCTGCCATGATGTGAGTTGCATTGCTTGTGATTGTCCTAGGTATTTTACATTCATCAAATTGACCTGAAACCAATTGTAATAATTTTTTAGCCTATATATGTTTTTTATTGAAGTACTACTTCGTATTTTAAGAGATTGTTAAGGAAATGTTTATAGTTTTTGCAGCAAAGTACATTTTCCATACATCATTTTGCTTCACTGAAAATGACTGGTTCAGTGACTTTATTAATACTTACATGAAAGTACATGTAATGTACACAATTATTAGATTCAATCAATATTTTATGACAGTTTGACTCCTGATTAATTCGAAGAGTTCATGTATTTCTGCACAAACACGGTTTAGCAAACTCATATCGGTAATTTCTGACCTTTCTGAACTCATTTTGTGATGAAAACGTACATTTATTTTATTTATTATTCACTCTTTTTCAAAACAGACCTGGCCAAGGTAGCAGCCAACACGGTATCAATTTACTGTACATAATACAATACATATAACATATAAAGCATTTGTAAAACTTTTTGCCTGATTTTTCGTGTTTTGTGTTTGATAACACAGCTGAATTAACTTTTTAAATCTTTTTTAAAATGTTTTACTTTTAAAAAAAATTTTATGTTTATGTTTTTGCCGGTGCATTAAGTTCACTGGACAGCAATGGCTGATGTACTTGGAGCACATGGAACTGAAGGTGGAGATTTACACATCAAGTGTCCATATCCAGATGGTTATCAGCATCGAGCAAAGTATGTCTGCCGTCATCCATGTTGGAAAATGGATGTTCTTATCAGAAGTGATGTGTCGGATGTCAGTGAACGCGCTGGAAGATTCCTCCTGAATGACAATTCCCTCTGGTGTTTTTTCACTGTGACCATCATAAAACTGAGACTACAGGACGGAGGCCTCTATTACTGTGGAATAGAAACATGGGGCAGAGACTGGATGGTCAAAGTAAAAGTGACTGTCAGTAACGGTATAACTTACCCAAACCTTGCCTTTCCATTCTTTCTTTGTTTGTGCATGCCACAATAATTCTCCTGTATCCGCTCTATAACAGCCATGAGTTATCCGCATAAGTCAAAAAGAGGCGCTGATTGGTAATTGTAATATGTGCTGATACTTTAGAGTTAGGAATATACGACTGCCTTCAGTACCCCACTTCATTGCTGAGCACAACACACTGAAAAGTGTCACCTCATTTTGAGTAAACATTTGAGCGCTTATCTGGATACATATTAAAATAATAACTGCTTTGGTTGACACCCTGTGGTCAGGAGATTGATGCATGTTTTTATGCTTGTGCAGCAACGGTTCCTGCAGCCACACTGCCCCCCTCTGCTGTTCAAACTGGCGGGGGTTCACCACACAGCAGCTCCGTCAGACCGACCGGAACTGCCTTCAGTGCTGAGCAAGAATGGAGAGTCCCTTTCTCCACACCTCCCTGTGAGAATGCCCTCTGCCTCTCTCTCTCCCTCTCTCTCTGTCTCCCTCTCTCCCTCTCTCCCTCTCTCCCTCTCCCGCTCCCTCTCTCTCTCTCCCTCTCTCTCCCTCTCTCTCCTTCTCTCTCTACGCATGTACACACGCATATGCACACAGACACCTAGCATTCTATGATACTAATCATTTAGTCTTTTCATGATCTCTATTAATCCTGTATTAATCATGGATGCACGGGAAACCACTACCAATAGCCTACATGCATTTAAGAGTTGAATTTCAACAGGATAAACTCTAGATAGCCTGAATGTATTAAATACATATACATATGCAGACAGCTCCTCCCATATGTGGCAGTATGGCACAATGTTTGCATCTGCGTCATGATAAAATAATGTGCATGTGATTTTAGAGTAACCCGAGAGATATATATCAAAAACTCAACTCGTGAGTTTGTGAGCGGTGCGTCCCCCATGCATTTGCCAGCTGTTCTTGCTTGCCTTTCATTCAGATCTGAACATGCAAACATCTTAACCAAAATAGGAACTGATAAAGAACCAAAATAAGCTGTATACTGTAAATGAGTGCAGTTTTAGGAAGTCATAGCTATGATCTTGCACAAACCTGCTCATTTGGCTGCAGATATATTCTTGGACATATATCATTTAGCCCACACATGACATTTGACACTATCTGGGGTACTGGTCAAACTGGTTAGTTTCAGAAATGTAATACCTTACAGTATATGAAATATAGGTATATGTACTGTATATAGTATATAGTAGTCTTTTGAATTTCATGCGGTTTCTGTTACTCTGCTGTGCAAACTGTTTATTATTGTTGTTTATCGCCCCCCGGGTCCTCTGGGGAACTTTTTGGATGAGATGGACATCCTCCTCAGCTCCTCACCTGTCAATGACACCCCCCTGATCCTCCTGGGTGACTTCAACCTCAACTCAGAGTCCACCCAGTCTACCTTTCTCTCCCTCCTCTCTTCTTTTGACCTTACCCTCACTCTTTCCCCTCCCACCCACAAAGCAGGCAACCTTCTTGACCTCATCTTCACAAGGAGCTGCACAACAACCAACCTCTCTGTAACACCACTCCATATATCTGACCACTCCTTCATCTCTTTCTCTCTTCCACTCTCCTCTAACACCCATCCATCTCTCCCACCATCCACTGTCACCTGGCGACGGAACCTACGCCACCTGTCTTCCTCCACCCTCTCATCTACAATCCTCTCCTCCCTACCATCTGCGGAGTCTTTCTCTCGACTGTCTCCCGATGATGCGGCTACAACTCTCATGTCCTCCCTCTCATCTTCCTTTGATTCTCTGTGTCCCCTCACCAACAAACTAGCTTGGGCCTCCCCCCCCAGTCCTTGGCTTTCTGATGCTCTACGAGCTGTCCGAACCGAACTGCGGGCGGCGGAGAGAAAATGGAAAAGGTCTTGTCTCCCCAGTGATATGGCTTCCTTCCATGCCCTCTTATCATCTTTCCATTCCTCTGTCTCTCTAGCTAAATCTTCCTTCTTTCACTCGAAAATGAACGCGGCCGCCTCTAATCCCCGCAAACTGTTTTCAACTTTCTCCTCTCTTCTGGCCCCCCCTCCCCCCCCACCCCCCTCATCACTCACACCTGATGACTTTGTCTCCTTCTTTGAAAAGAAGGTCGATGCTATTCGCAATTCCTTCTCCCAACCCTCCACCCCTGCTGACCCTCCTACCCTCCCCAACTCCCTAACCTCCTTTTCTCCCATCTCTGACGCCGACACACTGAAACTCCTTACTTCCCACTGCCCAACCACCTGTCCTCTTGACCCCTTCCCCTCTCCCCTCCTACAATCTATATCTGATGACATTCTCCCTTTTCTCTCCTCTCTAATCAACACCTCCCTCTCTTCCGGCACCATGCCCTCTTCCCTGAAGAGGGCCAGAGTCACTCCCCTGCTCAAAAAACCTACTCTTGACCCCTCTGCCCTGAACAACTACCGGCCTGTCTCTCTTCTTCCCTTTCTCGCTAAAACTCTGGAACGGGCGGTCTGCTCCCAACTGTCCGCTTATATTCGCCAGAACAATCTCCATGACCCCAACCAGTCTGGCTTCAAGAGTGGCCACTCCACTGAAACCGCCCTGCTCGCGGTCACTGAGGCACTCCACTCTGCTAAAGCAAAATCCCTCTCCTCTGTCCTCATCTTCCTCGACCTGTCAGCCGCCTTCGATACAGTCAACCATGAGATTCTGCTCTCATCGCTGTCTGGGATGGGTGTCACAGGTTCTGCACTCGCTTGGTTTTCCTCCTACCTCTCTGGTCGCTCCTACCAGGTGACTTGGAGGGGCGCAGTCTCCGACCCTCACCCCCTACAAACTGGAGTCCCGCAGGGCTCGGTTCTTGGGCCTCTCCTCTTCTCGCTATACACCATGTCTCTTGGTTCTGTTATCTCTTCCCACGGCTTTTCTTATCATTCCTACGCTGATGACACCCAACTCTTCATTTCCTTCCCCCCCGACACCCAAATCACCACACGGATCTCTGCCTGCTTGGCTGATATCTCTGCATGGATGACTTCCCATCACCTGAAGCTCAACCTTGCCAAAACTGAGCTTCTCTACATCCCTGCTAAGTCCTCTCCGTCAGTCGACCTCTCATTGACTGTTGAGGACTTTGTAGTTTCCTCCTCCCGTACGGCAAAGAATCTTGGGGTGACTCTTGATAACTGCCTCACCCTGGCTCCGCAAGTATCCTCCACTGCCAGAACCTGCAGGTTCTTTCTGTATAATATTTGCCGTATCCGTCATCTCCTGACTGAGAAAGCCACCCAGCTCCTAGTCCAGGCGCTCGTCATTTCCCGCCTGGATTACTGCAACTCCCTCCTAGCCGGTCTCCCAGCATGTGCCATCAAGCCCCTCCAGCTGGTCCAGAATGCTGCAGCCCGGCTGATCACCAGTCAGCCCAGGTCGGCTCATGTCACTCCGCTTCTCATTGGCCTCCACTGGCTTCCTATTGCCGCACGCATCCGTTTCAAGGCCCTAGTGTTGGCATTTCAGGCTGCTAAGGGGACTGCCCCACCTTACATACAATCCCTGATCACTCCCTACTCCCCAGCTAGACCACTCCGGTCTGCCAGCTCTGGTCGCCTTACGGTTCCCTCTCTACGTGCACCTGGCGGTCGAGCTGCACGTTCACGCCTGTTTTCCGTTCTGGTTCCTCAGTGGTGGAATGACTTGTCTACCACTGTCAGAACAGCAGAATCCCTCCCCCTATTTCGACGCAGACTCAAAACCCACCTTTTCAAACTCTACCTTAGTCCTCCCTCCTGATTTCCCCTGCCCCTCCTTTCTGATATCCCTATCCTTGTCTAACCCCCCCCCCCCCCCCCCCCCCAAAAAAAAAAAAAAAAATGCACTTCTGATGACAACTATGTTTAGAACAGCATTTCCTGTGTATTTTGCTAGTTTCTGGATGTGATGCTCTGACTTATGGTAGAACCTATGCACTTGTAAATCGCTTTGGATTAAAAGCGTCTGCCAAATGACTAAAATGTAAATGTAAAATATAGTAAGTCTATCATTTAAAAAGGCACAGTGCTTCTTCAAATACACTGAAATTCCTTCACATGTTGAGAGTCCTTTTGCGTTATATTTTTTAAATAAAAAGTATTTCACTAAAATGCAGGTCTAAGGTACAGCAATGTTATCCATCTATGCTTTAGAGAGAAGTAAAATAATTTCACTCGAGTTTTATGTGGATCCATCATTTCTTGATTGTAATTCAATAAGTGATCTACTACTGCCTTCTTTTACAGATCACTCAATGGAAACTGCCACAGTCCCACTGACATTGGATGGAAACAACGGTAATTGGAATTAAACCTTTGAACTGAGTTTTAGATGAATTCAAGGTTTCACAATACAGTGTAGAATGCTGCACTAGTTGAAGCACCGGCACTATAGTGCATCAAATGAAGATGGGTTTTTAAGGGAAATGCATTCATTACAGGGGCAAATATGTCTGATAAAAAATACTTTGACATAGATTATTGGATTATTGCAGAATCATTGCAGAAATAATCCAAATTCTAGCACTGAAATGGGCAAAGCCCTTCTAATGTTATTAATCTTAAATCTATAATCTAAAAATCTTTCTGCAAAATTGAATGTGTGAATTGCTTCTGCATGTGTCATGGATCTTCAAAAAAGACTGAACTTCCTGAACTCCTGCTTTCTGTTAGGTGTTGCAGACAGCCTTGTTGTGGTTGGTGCAGCTCTGGGTGTGTTGGCGTGTCTAATTATGGCTGCTCTTGCGGTCCTTCTCAGAACAAGATCAGTTTCAAAATCACTTGGTAAGACCAACCACCATACACAGTTTGGAAAACGTTACTGATCAAAACCATCCGACATTTTACTCAAGCACTGGGTGCTTAGGCAGAAACTTGTGTGCTTGCGCTGACAGTTAATAAGTTTAAAAAATTACATTCAAGCCCCGTATTTCAGTTTGTTGAAAGAAGCCTGGTCATTCCACCAAGTGCTTTAATAAAGGATTAGGGACCTATTGCATCATTTAACCCTGGTTTTCTATACCCTTAAATCCAGCGGACTTGTCCGTCTCTGTGGACAATGTACAGGTAAGTAGCATCTTATTTCTAAACCCTTTTTATTGTACGCATACATTCATAATGAGGAGAACAATATAGAAGCATGCATCAAAATGAACAGAAAAATCAAAAATTATGAACCTGATTATAAAAGGCAAACCACCAACTGGAAAGAAAAATAATTGGGTTCAGGCATACTTAAATACTAGGTTATATAGCTATTGGCAATGGATGGCTTTATTCTGAGCTCAAACGTAAAAGAAACACTAATTGCGATTAATTTTTACCTTTGATACATTTTTAATCTGCTGGTTTTTGAGTGAGGTCAGTGTAATTAACCGCTTTAAAAACTCAATTACCCATAAGCACTGAATAACAGAGCACCAGTACCAGAATGTAGGATCCCTGATACATTTTGATAGCAGTTATGCCATCTTCTCAATTATGAGCAGGGCATACCACATACTCATACACCCCAGAATTAGACACTTTTCAAGGTACTAATTATTATTAATTAACATGACTTGGAACAGATCTGTTTTGAACGGTGCCCTAGACCTTGTAAAAGTGTTCTATTGGCTCCAACTTGTCTCCCTCAGGATGAAGAGGACCCTGAGCATGTGTATGATGAATACACTGACACAGTTGTATACAGCACTATTGATTTGCCCCAGGAGGATTCTGGGCAGGCGTACTGCACGGTGCAGTTCTCGGACCTTCCATCGAATGAGAATGACCTGTACTCACTGGTGATGTCTCATTGAGGGAAGATTGCCTCCCGGGCCTGTGTAGGTTAGTGTTTCAGGTGTTTCAGTCGTTGAATGGCTAGAAGGTCCACATGTCTGGACAAAATTGGGGTATGGACCCACCCAATTTTGTGAGTGGTCTGTGGCAAAACAATTCTTGGGCCTGGGTCGTCTGTGCTGAATTTTGTTAAAATGATTTTGGTTTAATTGCTGTATTAACAGCTGTATTATGTATGTGTTGGACCACAGTGAAATAATGAAAAGGCACATAGTCTGCTTGCGATCACTGAGGCACTCCACTCTGCCAAAGCCAAATCCCAACCCTCTGTCCTCATCTTCCTTGACCTGTCGCCCGCCTTCGATACAGTCAACCGTGAGACTCTGCTCTCATTGCTGACTGGGATGGGTGTCACAGGATCTGCACTGGCATGGTTTTCCTCCTACCTCCCTGGTCACTCCTACCAGGTGACTTGGAGGGGCTCAGTCTCTGACCCTCACCCCCAACGAACTAGTCCCGCAGAGTTCAGTTCTTGGTCCTCTCCTCTTCCCTCTATACACCATGTCTCTTGGTTCTGTTATCTCTTCCCATGGCTTTTCTTATCATTCTTATGCTGACACTTTCTTTCCTTCCCCCCCAATACCCAGGTCACCACACAGATCTCTGCCTGCTTGGCTGATATCTCTGCGTGGATGACTTCCCACCATCTGAAGCTTAACCTTGCCAAGACTGAGTTTCTCTACATCCCTGCTAAGTCCTCTCCGACGATTGACCTCTCACTGATTGTTGAGGACTTTGTGGTATCCTCCTCCCATACGGCCAAGAATCTTGGGGCGACTCTTGATAATTGCCTCACCCTGGCTCCACATGTATCCTCCACTGCCAGAACCTACAGGTTCTTCCTCTACAATATTTGCCGTATCCGTCATCTCCTGACGGAGAAAGCCAGCCAGCTCCAAGTCCAGGCGCTTGTCATTTCCCGCCTGGATTATTGCAACTCCCTCCTAGCCAGTCTCCCAGCGTGTGCCATCAAGCCCCTCCAGCTGGTCCAGAATGCTGCAGCCCGCCTGATCACCAGTCAGCCCAGGTCGGCTCATGTCACCCCACTCCTCATTGGCCTCCACTGGCTTCCTATTGCCGTACGCATCCGATTCAAGGCCCTACTGTTGGCATTTCAGGCTGCTAAGGGGACTGCCCCACCTTACATCCAATCCTTAATCACTGCCTACTCCCCAGCTAGATAACTCAGGTCTGCCAGATCTGGTCACCTTATGGTTCCCTCACTACGAGCACCTGGCAGTCAAGCTGCACGTTTACGCCTGTTTTCCGTTCTGGTTCCTCAGTGGTGGAATGACTTGCCTACCACTGTCAGGACAGCAGGATCCCTCCCCCTATTTCGACGCAGACTAAAAACACACCTTTTCAAACTGTACCTTAGTCCTCCCTCCTGATCCCCCCCCCCCCCTTACACTTACAATGACTGTGTATTTCACTAGTTATGGATGTGATGCTTTAGCTGTGTAAGAACCTATGCACTTGTACGTCACTTTGGATTAAAAGCGTCTGCCAAATGACTAAAATGTAAATGTAAATGTAAAGTTATTTCATCCATATCAATTGCATTTTTGGTAATTGAGTGAAGCCAATCGTCATTTGTTGTTGCAGCAGAAAATGTCTTATATACAATTTCTGTAGCCTATAGAATATATTTTACATTATGTAATGTGAAATGTGCATATTATTTAGGCTACTGAACAGAAACATGAATAAAGACATTAATGGATTCATCAGGTGATTATGAATTGGCAAAAAAAAAAAAAAACGATTCCTTCCCAGTCTTAATTATGTGCTTAATTATGATTTTACCAATAGGGTATTTTATTTTTAAGAAAGACCTGAGTGATTCCATTTGAGTCCTAAATTAATGTGAAGAATGAATGAATGAAATATCATATTGGAATTGTTTTTGGTTTTGTAGAGGGAGATCAGTCTGTTATGTTTCTGAGTCTGTCTGTTAGTTTATTTGTTAAATTCTTGTAGTTTATTATTTTTCATTATCATACCTGGCTTTCTGTTTATCATCCATCATTGTTCATTGCATTTCGTCATCCCCTGTTATGTCTGTGCCAGGATGTTTTCGAGGCATAGTCACCCCCTGTCTGCGTGCTGCACTATTCGGGTCGTTTCGGAGATTTCCGGGTGTCAACGATTCCTTCCCAGTTTCACATTTCCTTACTTCCTGCTTTTCTCGCTAGTTAATGTTGTACAGCACTATTCTTACTAACAACTACTAATTTCAATATTGTACAGTACTAATTATATGAATACACTGAATGAATAAACTAGCAGTCACTTAATTTGGGTCGTTTAGATTTAATCGTGTTACTAACTCACTAACGTTATCTGTCTGCTCTGTAACTCCGCCTGTCTGTTCACTGTCACTGACTACTTGCTTAGTTTCAGCAAAGTGTTCGCACCTGTCTCTCACTATCACTGTGTCTCCTAACTCTACGCAATTGTCTTCTCCTTAATCCGGAGCCGCGTTTTTGTTTCCCCCTTGTTATTGTTTCATTACTCCATTATGTTCTTGACCTGTTGTTTATTTGTTCAGCCCTCCTCACTCCCGTGCTCCGACTAGTATGTCACTTCCCCTCATGTATTTAAGCCCCAGTCTCTGCTTGATACCTTGTCAGAACATTGATCAATTTTCATTGCCATTGACACTAAGTTTGCCTTACCCTTCTGTTTTGTTTGCCTTTTGATTATTTGGTTATTTTGACTTTTTCCTTCCACCTTCATTGACATTGTTTTTGCCTAGCCCTTTTTGTACTTTTTGTACCATTCTTTTGCATCTCGATTCTGGCATTGTTTGAACTCTGATTACCTGGCTTGAAATTGGACTGAATAAAGACAAAGGTTTTTGCATACTCCCTGGTCTGCGTCTGGGTTTTCTGAACGGTACCTCACACAGTCAGCCTCCACACCACAGCCAGTCAGGCCCCAGTCAGCCTCACAGACAGGCCCACAGAGAGCCTCCATGCAGTGCAGAGATTGAGGCAGAAGAAGCCCATGCCCTGATAAACAAATTACTTCAAATTCACACATCAGTTCCCTCTCTCTGAGAGAAGCTTAGCAGAGCATTGTTGTCTCTTTAGTGGGAAGAGTCCAAGGGCATAGGTTTGATTTTGACATTGGTAGGGACACAAATGGGGGATTTGGCTTCTACAAATACACCTTTGCCGTTCTCTTACTGCTTAAGAATAAATCAATTTAAAATGCATTCAACATATTAAAATGCACCAGATGCCTCCAAATTACATCAGAAAAAAAATGCCAGGGGACATCATCTGAACCCCCTTGGTCGGCTACTTTTTCTCTTTGGTCTACTACTTACATTTGTGGGGGACACTGCGTTTCTGTCTGCGGAACTGCTGTCTAGAGACTAGTGTGCGTGAAAATCCCAGGAGATCAGCAGTTCCTGAAATACTCAAACTCTGGCTGCCACGAATAATCATTCCATGGTCAAAGTCACTTAGATCACATTTCTTCCCCATTCTGATGGTTGATGTGAACATGACCCGTATTTGCATGATTGTATGCATTGCCCTGCTGCCACACAATTGGCTGATAAGATAATTGCATGAATAAGTAGGTGTAATAAAGTTATAAAATGTTCCTAATAAAGTGTAGCTTTTTTTGAAGGCTATTCATAGATATGATATAACCATGCTGCTATACCACCATACCATGCAATTTCATGGATGTAAATTCTAATATAGGTCATCTTGTAATTGTGTGTGATACTGTCATGTATTGTATATTTTGACTTATAAATTAAGAAGTACAAATAATATAACCCGTACATAGACCCTGCACTGTGTTTTGGCGTGTGCCATTTTAAGCTGTTCAGAAGCAGAACTTGATCCAACTGTGCCAACAGTTCTCTCATCTGGTTCTCTCTCTCATTTGGTTTCACCAGTCACCTCTAGAGCATGCTATGTAGCGGCTTCACCATAAAAGCAGAAGATCTTTGGTGTGAGTGTATGGAAACTTTATTCCACGAAAATCAATGCAAGCTGGTTGGTCCTCTCATCCTTCCTCCCACTCACTGAATCATGCAAATGTCTGCTGCTCATCTACCCATTTAACCCTGAAAATGAGAGGCATTGTGTCAACCCTGTCAAAATAGGTTGACATCACATGGTTATGTGGAGCCAAATCTTTAAAAAGAATCTCTTGAAATGTCTTTATATTGTGTGTTTCTTAAGAACTTAGCTTAGCCTTACGTCCTACAGGCCACAGAGTACTGTGGGAGGATCAGGAACTATTTTATATCCTGAAGGACACAAGAAAGTCAGAAATAGCTATCAGCACATTAGAAAGGGTAGTAAACTGTTGTCAAGCTAAAATAATATCAACTAATGTGCTATCAGGTCCATAGAACAAACAACCCAGATGTGACACCAAGGTGTAGAGTATATAATAAAAGTCTTTATTATAAAAATGCAGGTCAGACAGGCGAGGATAAGGCAGTTCGTAGTCCAGGCATGGGTAAAAACTCAAACGCGTATATCAGGGATAATCCAAAATGTAATCGTTGGCACAGGCGAAGGGTCAATAACAGGCGGGCTAAACAGACAGAAATAGAATCCAGAAACGAAAACAGGTCGATACACTGCGGGTCAAAATAAAACAGTCGGGAGGAACTAAACACGGAAGTCGGGGACGAAATGGGACATAACAGAAATCAATCAGGTAACGCTGGAAAGTATGGAGTTGACCCATCACAATCTGGTGGGGAACTGGACAAACAACGGGGTTTAAATAACACAGTAAACGCAGAGGGAATGGCAATCAGGTGTGGGAAACAATCAGGAAGTGTAACACAAGCGAAACGAATGAATGAAGTGAACAAACTAACAAGGCGGCTACAGTGTGCACAGAGATAACAAAAACACGGAAACGTGACGCACTTAGAATACAATGCATAGAAAACACGAAACCTAACATGTGCTCGTTTTGCTCAAGTGAATATGTGAAATAGGAAAGAACAAGCCAATAAAATGTTTCATCATCATCAATGCCATTATTGCATCAGACATTCAACGCAATGATACTCTTCTGAAGATACATAACAGGTAAGTAAATTGTTTAGACAAAGAGAAGTGATATGCTCAACAAAACAATACATGTAACAAAGCAAAACATAGGCCACACTGTTCTACAGGAAAACTAGTTTGGAACACTACAAGTTGCACACATACTGACATTTCTGAACAAGGCTGTATTTACAGCTGATATTGACTGAGTATATGTCTTTGTTTTGTTCATGCTGCATGTGTATTTAGTCAATCTTTAGATTATTTACAATTATAAGTGAGTCAGAAGTGCAGTACTACAAAGTACACTACCTGATTGGTGGTAACTATACCAACCAGTATCATTCATCCAGTACTGGTCACAGCCCAGACTTAAATCTCTAACTACTGGGCCTGTCGATGTGGCATCTTTGCAGACTGAACCACTCAAGACCAAAATTAGTGATTATTTTTTAAATAAATGTCAAAATAATTTTACAGTGTTGAGTTCACTCTTGTTTGTCTGAACACGCTGCTAAAAGTTCAAGAATGCTTAACACTTTTTCATGCAATCTCTACATCTACACTCAATAGCCCATAATGACAAAGTGAAAACCAGTTTTTTGACATTCTCTCATTTACATAAGTATTCAGACCCTTTGCTGTGTCACTCTAAACTCAGGTATATCCATCCTCTTTGCTGTAGTTATACTCGTGATGTGTCTAGAACTTGATTAGAGTCCACCTGTGGCAAATTTAATTGATTGGCTATAGCTTAGAAAGGCACACACCTGTGTAGATAAGGTCCCACAATTCACACTGCATTTCAGGACAAAAACCAAGCCATGAAGTCTGAGGAGCTCTCTGTTGACCTCAATGATATAATTATCTGGCCAAACTGAGTAATCGGGCACGAAGGGCCTTGGTCAGGGAGGTGACCAAGATCCCAACGGTCACTCTAACAGAGCTTCAGAAGTCTTCTGCAGAGATGGGAGAACCTGCCGGAAGGACAACCGTCTCAGCAGCACTCCATCAGTCAGGTCTTTATGGTAGAGTGGCTAGATGGAAGCCATTCTTAGTAAAAGGCATATGACAGCCCATTTGGAGTTTGCCATTATAGGACTCATGAGAACAAAGATTCTCTGGTCTGATGAGACAATAATTGAACTCTTTGGGCAGAACACCAAGCACTATGTCCGGCGAACACCAGGCACTGCTCATCACCTGGCTAATGCCATCCATTACATTACATTACATTACATGGCATTTAGCAGACGCTCTTATCCAGAGCGACGTACAACAAAGTGCAAATCAAACACAAGAACAAGTGTAAAGAGGACCTGAGAGGACAGTACAGTTCCGAGTCCTAGTGTAAATATATAGAAAATCAGAACCCTTGGAGAGTACAATCAACTTTCAAACTAGCATACCACAGTTGGCAGCTAGAATACAACAATACAACAGCAAATAAAAAAAACAATACCTCTACAAGTAACAATATCTATACATAAGTGCCATTACAGTCTAAGGCTAATCATGGTGGTGAGTTAGGGAGGGAAAGGTGTAGCCTGAAGAGATGAGTCTTCAGTCTGCGCTTGAAGGAGGTCAGAGACTCTGCCGTTCTGACATCCACCGGGAGGTCATTCCACCACCGTGGGACCAGGACAGACAGCAGTCGTGAGCGTGAAGTGCAGGTGTGGCGAGGGGGAGGCACCAGACGGCACGAAGTGGCAGAACGGAGGGGTCTTGTTGGTGTATAGGTCTTGATAAGGGATTGAATATATACAGGGGCTGATCCTTTAACTGCCTGGTATGCGAGCGCCAAAGTTTTAAATTTGATGCAAGCCATAACAGGCAACCAGTGGAGGTTGCTGAGCAGGGGGGTGACATGTGAATGTCTGGGAACATTGAATACCAGACAGCTGCAGCATTCTGGATCAGTTGTAGGGGTCTGATGGCAGATGCTGGAAGGCCAGCCAGCAGAGAATTGCAATAGTCCAGGCGGGACAGGACCATTGCTTGTACAAGAAGCTGAGTGGAGTAGGTAGTGAGAAAGGGCATCCCTACAGTGAAGCATGGTGGTGGCAGCATTATGCTTTTGGGGTGCTTCTCAGTGGCAGGGACAGGGAGACTGGTCCGAATTGAGGGAACCTCAGGCAACCTGAGTCTGGGGGGACAGTTGACCTTTCAACATGGCAAAGACCCAAAGCATTCAGCCACGACAACGCTGGAGTGGCTTCGAGACTAGTCTCTGACTGGCCTTGACTGGCCCAGCCAAAGCCCAGACTTAAACCCCATCCGTGGAGAGACCTGAAGATGGCAGTCTTGTAGAGACTTACCCAAGAGGACTTGAAGCCCCTTTCAGTCTTGCTGCCAAAGGGGTCTCTACAAAATACTGAATTAAGGGTCTGATTATTTATATAAATGAGAGATTTTCATTTTTCTCACAGCAAGGAGGTCCTGGGTTCGAATCCCCGTTGGCCGGGGCCTCTCTGTGCGGAGTTTGCATGTTCTCCCCGTGTCTGCGTGGGTTTCCTCCCACAGTCCAAAGACATGCAGGTTAGGCCGATTGGAGAGTCTAAAAATTGCCCGTATGCATGAGTGTGTGAGTGAATGATGCGTGTGCCCTGCGATGGACTGGCGACCTGTCCAGGGTGTATTCCTGCCTTTCGCCCAATGTATGCTGGGATAGGCTCCAGCCCCCCCTGCGACCCAGTTCAGGATAAGCAGGTTCAGATAATGGATGGATGGATGGATGGATGGATGTTTTCACTTTGTCATTATGGGTTATTGAGTATAGGTTGATGGGCAAAGCAATTTTATCCATTTAAAATGTAATCTACAACACAATAAAGTGTGAAAAAAGTGAAGGGGTCTGAATACTTTCTGAAATCATGTAGTTTTCTGAAGTCATCATCACAGTGTCTGTAACAAGCGTCTGACTGTATTTCTCAGGGGCACATGATAAGAACTATTCCATTTGTTTATTTTGTGCCAACTTCTGCTGTTAATGACCTAATTTGGTCAATTTATTTGATCAAACATTTTTGCTAAGTCATGAGCCTCAAATGTAGACTATGTGCCCTTTCATCATTTGACTGTGGTCCAACACACACACATAATACAGCCGTTTAGAAAATGAGCAATTAAACCAAAATCATTTTAATTAAATTCACTGTAGTTTTTCCATAACTTTCATCATCACCAGTGAGTACAGGTCATTCTCATTCGATGGAAGGTCTGAGAGCTGCACCGTGCAGTAAGCCTGCTCCTGGGGCAGATCAATAGTGCTGTATACAACTGTCTCAGTGTATTCATCATACACATGCTCAGGGTCCTCTTCATCCTGAGGGAGACATGTTGGAGCCAATAGAACACTTTTACACTTTTACGCTTTTACAATTAGTGTTTCTTTTAAGTTTGAGCAAATTTATAAGTACTTGCTCATAATATAGCCATCCACTGTATACAATACCTGTATAACCTAGTATTTAAGTGTGCCTGAACCAAATTTTTTTTCTTCCCAGTTGGTGGTTTGCCTTTTATAATCAGGCTCATAATTCTTTTCCCAGATTTTTCTGTCCCTTTTGATGCGTGCTTCTATATTTTTCTTCCCATTATAAATGTATGCATACAATAATAAGGGTTTAGAAATAACATGCTACTTACCAGTACACTGTCTACAGAGATGGACAAGCCCGCTGGATTTAAGGGAATAGAAAGACAGTAAACCAGGGTTAAATTATGCAATAGGTCCCTAATCCTTTATTAAAGCACTTGGTGGTGTGACCAGGCTTCTTTCAACAAACTGAAATACGGGGGTTGAATGTAATTTTTTTAACTTATTAACTGTCAGTGCAAGCACACAAGTTTCTGCCTAAGCACCCAGTGCTTGAGTAAAATGTCGGATGGTTTCGATCAGTAACGTTGTCCAAACTGTGTATGGCGGTTGGTCTTACCAAGTGACTTTGAAACTGATCTTCTGAGTATGGCTGCAAGAGCAGCCATAATTAGACACGCTAACACGCCCAGAGCTGCACCAACCACAACAAGGCTGTCTGCAACAGGAAGTTCAGGAAGTTCAATCTTTTTTGAATATCCATGACACATGCAGAAGCAATTCACACATTCAATTTTGCAAAAATATTTTTAGATTTTAGATTTAAGATAAATAACATTAAAAGGGCTTTGCCCATTTCAGTGCTATAATTTGGATTATTTCTGCAATGATTCTGCAATAATCCAATAATCTATGCCAAAGTATTTTTATCAGACATATTTAACCCTGTAATGTGCATCATCATTTGATTTGTCAGTGAGACTGTGGCAGTTTCCATTGAGTAATCTGTAAAAGAAGGCAGTAGTAGATCACTTATTGAATGTTACAATCAAGAAATGATGGATCCACATAGAGATGACACTTTTCAGTGTGTTGCGCTCAGCAGTGAACTGGGGTACTGAAGGCAGTCATGTATTCCTAACTCTAAAGTATCAGCACATATTACAATTACCAATCAGTGCCTCTTTTTGACTTATGCGCATAACTCATGGCTGTTATAGAGCGGATACAGTAGAATTATTATGGCATGCACATACAAAGAAAGAATGGAAAGGCGAGGTTTGGGTAAATTATACCTTTACTGACAGTCACTTTTACTTTGACCATCCAGTCCGTGCCCCATGTATCTATTCCACAGTAATAGATGCCTGCGTCCTGTAGACTCAGTTTTATGATGGTCAAACTGAAAAAGTGCCCGTGGGAATTGTCATTCAGGAGGAATCTTCCAGCGAGTTCACTGACATCCGACATATCACTTCTGATAAGAACATCCCTTCTCCCACATGGATGACGGCAGACATACTTTGGTAGATGCAGATAATCATCTGGATATGGACACTTGATGTTTAAATCTCCACCTTCAGTTCCATGTGCTCCAAGTTCATCGCCCATTGCTGTCCAGTGAACTTAATGCACCGGCAAAAACATAAACATAAAAAAAACAAAAGAAGTACAATTTTTTTTTACGATTTTAAAAGTTAATTCAGCTGTGTTATCAAACACAAAACAAACACAAAACATCTGGCCAAATGTTTTACAAATGCTTTATATGTTATGTCATTTTATTATGTACAGTAAATTCATACTGTGTTGGCTGCTACCTTGGCCAGGTGTGTTTTGAAAAAGTGATTCCGGATCTCAATGCAGCTTCCTGCTTAATAAATAATAAATCTAATAAATGTTTTCATCACACAATGAGTTCAGAAAGGTCAGAAATTACCGATATGAGTTTGCTAAACTGTGTTTGTGCAGAAATACATGAGCTCTTCTAATTAATCAGGAGTCAAACTGTCATAAAATATTGATTGAATCTAATGATTGTGTGTGTACAATACATGTACTTTCATGTAAGTATTAATAAAGTCACTGAACCAGTCATTTTCAGTGAAGCAAAATGATGTGTGGAAAATGTACTTTGCTGCAAAAACTATACACATTTCCTTAACAATCTCTTAAAATACAAAGTAGTACTTCAATAAAAAAACATATATAGGCTAAAAAAGAATTACAATTGGTTTCAGGTCAAGTTGATGAATGTAAAATACCTAGGACAATCACAAGCAATGCAAATCACATCATGGCAGCATGCAACACCAGCCTATAAAGCTACAAAGGGAGACGTTTCTGCAAAAGGGATATGCAGTTGCCATCATGCCTCATTCCTGCCCAGTGTCTGTTCCATTCTGGAAAAAACAAAAAACTTTGCTTGAGGAAAGGACTTACTTGCTAGGAGAGAGAGGATCTGCAGAGGGAATATCATCACAAACCCAGTTCAAACTGACATCACAGCAGGCTCGTTCAACATACTATAGATATGGCTCAAGAGAAGATCACACCTGCTGCACTAGGCGACTGTTTCTCACTCAGTCCAGTTTTCAGCCTTATGAAGAGATCACATTTACCGACCCTGTGAAAGCTCTGGTCACAACAGAAATGTGGGGTGGTTTAGGGAAGGAAACTACATAGACAATAGCACCGCAAATTTCCGTGACAGATACAAAAGGAGCCGCCACATCTAAGACTCAAGGGCCCGTGCCTCCCCTAAAATCTGATTGGCCACCCCAGTGCCACCCCGCACATAGCCAGCCTGCTTTTACCATGTTACCATTTTTACCAAGACTGTCTTTCCTGTTTTGCTGCCTTCCAAATGTGCATCAAAAGCGTGCATGTCAGAAGCACCAATCTGATTCACACGTTATTGGCTGTTACGACAGTAAATCTGTTTTTACGTAGACACCATCTTTTCCGCTTGCAATACTGCCAGATGTGCTGCAAAAAAGCTAGAATCACCGGGACATGACAGGACAGTTTGCAAGCTTGTATGGTGCAGTTTGTAGGCCTCTAAACTGTATTTTGCTCTTGTCAGTGTGACAGTTTGAAATATTGAATTGTAACATTATGGTTGAAATATCATTTGAATGTCATAGTGTTAAACTAGTTAGCTAGCTGACTAAATTGAAGACTACTGACTAGCTAGCCAACAAACCTTAGTCTCAACAAGAAATAAATTACTTGAATGCTGTTGTTTCTTTAATATATGGCCCCCTTGTGTACAACTAGTTAAGTCAAATTGCGAACTTATCTAGTTAGTTGAAATCATTTTTTTTACATAATATTGTATTGATGCAAGACAAAAAAAATCATTACTATAGTTTCCAAAAGCTCTTGTAAATGTTACATTGTGTTCTCTGTATTAACTCAGAAGAAGACTAACATGAAGTGACTTCATAAGTAACATGCTTCAGAGCTGGTGAGAATATGATTTTGGACAAAGCAACAATCTATATTATCATCATTTTAATGAATTTAATGAATCATTTTAATCATATGAAGTTAATTTGTTCGAGCACAAACCGCAAGTTCTTGAACAGGCTTAGTTACAGGTCAGAGCATTATTTATTGTAATAGATCATCATGATGGTAATTTACATTCTTGCTTTGTCCAAAATCATATTCTCACCAGCTCTGATACATGTTACTTATCCAGTCACTTCATGTTAGTCTTCTTCTCAGATTGAACCCAGGGTTTGTATCATGCATTTCTGTTTGGTGGTTTGCTCAGAGCTTTTTTCTGCTGAAAAGCCTTACCTTTTGTAAGTGAGCACAGAGAAGGGTCTTGATGACAAAAGAGGCTCATAGCATATTTATTTGTCACTGTTAATGTCATCCTTTACATTAGCTTATAAGTAGCCTATAGCCTATTCATTTATGTTTAGTCTTAGTAAACTAGTAATGCATAGTTTTTTTCACACGTTATTTATGTTTATTTATTCAAAATAAAAAATAAACATTAATAACCACCAAAAATGTTCTGCGTGTGCAAAGCCAGGAGATATGGTGGCCCCCCCAGACAACCCTTGGACCCCCCTTGGCCACCCCAGGAAAAAAAAATCCTAGAACCGCCCCTGCCGGTGGGAGCTGGTGGAGTGGCTGCCCGGGGAAGATCCAGGAGGGTGGCAGGGGGCTTCTGGGGGGGCTTCAGGGGGGGCTGGACGTGATTGCCCAGACTGGAGTGGAGGTTCCGGCCGGGTAGTGGGCCTTGGGGTCTTCCTCCTCGAAGCCCTCATCCTCCACATCCACATCCAGGTGGAGAATGTCGCAGCCTCGTCTGCATGGAGCATCAGGGTCCGAGCTGCTGTCCTGCGGCACCCTGCCTGTCTGCGAGTACAGGCACTCAACGCTCAAAGTGAGCCAATAAACAAACTCCATCAACGCTCGTGCCAAAATGCACGTCAAAGTTGACGCCAAGATAAGGCGCTATGCACTAGTGCACTCGCCAGGCTTGTGTTAGGGAAAAATGCCCTTTTTAACATTTCACAGGTGAGCATCGTTTGAATCAGACATAGTAAGACTTACATTACATTACATTACATTAATGGCATTTGGCAGACGCTCTTATCCAGAGCGACGTACAACAAAGTGCATACCCATAACCAGGGATAAGTGCGCTAGAGGCCCTAGAGGGAAGTACAATTTAAACTGCTACCTGCACAACAAAGATAAGGACGAGGGCCAATTTTTTATTTTTATTTTTTTATTATTATTATTATTATTATTTAAACAAACAAACAACACAAAAGTGTGAACAAACCCTTGAACTACCCAAACTAACAATACTGATACACAGAAAGTAAACACAACAACAACAACATGGAGCAGTCAGATGGTCCATGTTAGAATAGAGATCAAGCAGTGAGAGGTGGAGGTGGAGGTGGTCCGTGGAATGGCAGATGACGAGCACTCCTTCAGAGAGGTGGCCTTGTTTCTCATCTTAGAGGTGGGGGGTCCTGGTAGGTGTCTTTCATTGCAGTTCAGGATTTTTTCAACATGCAGCTTGTCTGTTCATTTCATTCACAAAATGGATCAAAACTGCCAAACCACTGCAGACATGTCTCAAAAGCACCAGCTGTTCTGCCCCCGCTTCAGTGTGTGTGTGGCGCGATTTAGCCTGCTACATCAGCTCGGCAGATAGCTAACAGTTTCCCCAAGATAAAGAATGAAGCAGCTTGGATTCTTTCCAAACTTTACTCAGGAAGCACTGTACAACTAGACAGATGAAGGAATACATCTTTCAGTTTTTTATACAGACGTTGTTCAAGAACAATATTGTATATTGTCTGTTTAAAACGTATAGCAACAAATGCGTTAGCTCCGGGCTAACTTATATCAGAAATTCCATTACGATACTAGCGGTTAGAATATATGCTCAAAATACACATTTCGAACGAACTTGGGTTCATTAACAAAGGTTTTCATTACTAGTATTCTTAATACTCAATGTCAAGATAACTGTATGAGTTCGTACTTACAGGCAAACGTGTTTTCTGGCCAACCGAATCAAAAGAGAAAAATATGTGACCGTTTACTTCACCATGTATCATCAAACTACCGCAAGACTGAAAGTACAAATTAAACAGTTACCTTAGGAGTCACCACTAGAGGTCTCCCTTTCCCCAGATAAACATCAGAACATCACACCAGCATACAGTGCTCTTGTGCTAACTGTGAAAAGTTAAAAGTATCAAAAGATTTTCAATTGTAAAAAAAAACCTGAAACAGACCCACAGTATGTTGTAATTATATATATATTTTATTACAGTATTCTGATTTTGTTCAATGATTCCACTCTCTTCTACTGTTTCCAATATTCCCTTTATTTAGAACCACAAGTACCGTAAGTATTTTTTCCTACTACAGTGAAGTATTGTAAAAACAACTAAACTGCTATCTTTTGTGTGGCCAATCTAAACAAATGTTCCTATAGTATTTCATGAAAAGTTAGGAATTTGAACCAATGAGTTGAGAAGTGGGAGGCACAGATGGTGCAGTGCCGCCTCACAGCAAGGAGGTCCTGGGCTCGAATCCCCGTCGGCCGGGGCCTCTCTGTGTGGAGTTTGCATGTTCTCCCCGTGTCTGCGTGGGTTTCCTCCAGGTACAGTGCATCCGGAAAGTATTCCCACATTCTATTCTAAAATGGAATAAATTCATTTTTTTCCTCAAAATTCTACACACAACACCCCATAATGACAACATGAAAGAAGTTTTTTTGAAATTTTTGCAAATTTATAAAAAATTAAAAACGAAGAAATTACATGTACATATGCAGGTGTGTGAGTGAATGGTGTGTGTGCCCTGCGATGGACTGGCGACCTGTCCAGGGTGTATTCCTGCCTTTCGCCCAATGTATGCTGGGATAGGCTCCAGCCCCCCTGTGACCCTGTTCAGGATAAGCGGGTTAAGATAATGGATGGATGGATGGATATGCAGGTGTGTGAGTGAATGGTGTGTGTGCCCTGCGATGGACTGGCGACCTGGATGGATGGATGGAGTTGAGAAGTACAAGATGTCTTCAAAGATATGAATGCACAATGCATGTTTTGAACAGGTGAACGGGTTGTGTTACTAGTGCTCACCATTTTGAGTGTTGAGCGTAACCTTGTGAGATTAGGGCTGAAGTGATTGTAAAAAACTGTAATCAGACCAGTATCAGTTCAACCTCTACTCCCAGAGTGATCCTATAGGGCGGAAGTTACAAGAGTGTATCACATAAAATCTCATTGGCTGACGAGATGTTTTCCAGATTCCACATTACATTAGATTGGCTAACAAGTGCTTATAAAATAACCATGCTTAAATAAACATAACTTTGTGCACGTCTCAATCTAAGTGAAAAACTTGTCTTGTATTCTTCCTGGTTAATGGCACCTGACCAATTTACTCCTGCTGTTCTCTCGAGAATGCTCCATGCCAACTCTCAGGAATTGGCAGGTGCCCAACAAAGAATTTCAAAAGATCTGAAAGTGTATTCTTCATGGTAAATGGTTGGCATTTATATAGTGCCTTTATCCAAAGCGTTGTGCAATTGACACTCACACACTGACAATTGGCTGCCATGCAAGGCGCCGACCAGCTCGTCAGGAGCATTTAGGGGTTAGGTGTCTTGCTCAGGGACACTTCGACACAGCCCGGGAGGGGGATCGAACTGGCAACCCTCCGAATGCCAGGCGACTGCTCTTACTGCCTGAGCCATGTCGCCCCATTCACAGGACGGGACAGGTGTGTGCAGTGGGTGGCGCTGTTGCCTCGCAGCAAGAAGATCCTGGGTTTGACTCCCAGCCCTGGCCTTTCTGTGCGGAGTTTGCGTGGTCTCCCCGTGTCCGTGTGGATTTACTCCAGTTTCCTCTCGCAGTCCAAGACGTGCAGGTTAGGTTAATTGGAGAGATTAAATAGGTAGGCTATTTGTGTTTGCAGTGTTTGAGTGAATGGTGTATGGATTGGTGGCCTGTCCAGGGTGTATTCTCACCCAACGCTTGCTTGGATAGGCTCCAGCCCCACCGCGCCCCACCCTCCACTGCAGGTTAGATGATGGATGGATGGATTTATACCTTCTGACCTCTTTGCGAGGCCGACCTCGGCGCTGTGACTGCTAGGGAAGTCACAGAGCTGCAGCTGGGCACAGGGCAGCAGCTGCACGGAGGCAGCGATGGAAGGATGGATGACGGGACGAGGCTACGAAGCCTGCATTACTGTTTTCCATCTCAACCAAACCTGCCATTCCCATTTGAAGGAGATCCGTCAGCTCCCAACCCCAGCTCCTCTTCGTATTGTACATAATTTCAACCAGCAGAGGGAGACAGATACTGTAATTGTAAAAAAGACATATAATTTGACGAGAGTAAAGCTGATATTGTCAGTGGAACAAATTAAACTAACAGGGCGGTTGACTTTAGCACGTGACAGAGGACAGACTTCACCTGCATGTTTCTGCCAGAGGGCAGCCAAAAGCCATGCTTACGAGATCACAAGCCTTCAGCGTCAGTGTGCTGGGTTTTCTTTTCACCTTTGTGCCAAAAGGGTTCTCCAGTGTCTGAGAGCGTTATTGTTCCTGCCCTGACATTAGCTCTGGTTATGAAAGTGTTCCTCTCATTATCTTGAGGGGAAGTGGAAACAATCGGGAAGCTTCGCAATAGGAAGGAGCTCCAAGCTCACGCCAGCCTGCCTGACCCCTCGGTCTCTTCCCCTGAAAGGCTTTTTTTTCCACTGAGGCTCTTAATGAATGGAGGCAAGTCTCTGGCGTGTCACTCAGTGAGGGCGACCAGGCCAGAACGTGGGGCCCCCGGCGGGCGAGGTTAGCGCAGAACAACAGCCACAGAGACACTCGTTGGGTGTGTGTTTGTGTCGCTTCAGGAATGTCGCTACGTCCCTTCCCTATTTTCCGGACCAGACTGCACCGAGAGACCGTCGGACTGTTTGACACTCAGCTCCTTTTCAATTATGACACCCACACCGGGCAAGCAATGAGTCAGTGAGTTCAATTTCGAAGTGAGTTCTAAAGACTGAGTTCGAAGATGACGAGAAAGCAATAAGGTCGGTGGTTAACCACAAGTTGAGTCATTGCTGAAATGGTCAGAGAAGATGCAGGGATGGAATTAATGAAGAAGATGGTTGCAACGTGATCACTGTTTTGAGAGGTAGTAAAAAATGGGTTCAGGCACACTTAAATACTAGGTTATATAGGTATTGGCAATGGATGGCTTTATTATGAGCTCAAACGTAAAAGAAACACTAATTGCTATGAATTTTTACCTTTGATACATTTTTAATCCAGAGGCAGTTCATCTCCCAGATTCCAGTCGAGAAGTTCTGGAGAGTTACTGGCTCTGCTGGTTTTTGAGTGAGGCCAGTGTAATTAACCGCTTTAAAAACTCAATTACCCATAAGCACTGACTAACAGAGCACCAGTACCATTTTTTTTTACATTTTTTACATTTACATTTACATTTTACATTTACAGAATTTAGGATCCCTGATACATTTTGATAGCAGTTATGCCGTCTTCTCAATTATGAGCAGGGCATACCACATACTCATACACCCCAGAATTAGACACTTTTAAAGGTACTAATTATAATTAATTAACATGACGTGGAACAGATCTGTTGTGAACGGTGCCCTAGACCGTGTAAAAGTGTTCTATTGGCTCCAACTTGTCTCCCTCAGGATGAAGAGGACCCTGAGCATGTGTATGATGAATACACTGAGACAGTTGTATACAGCACTATTGGTCTGCCCCAGGAGGATTCTGAGCAGGCGTACTGCACGGTGCAGTTCTCGGACCTTCCATCGAATGAGAATGACCTGTACTCACTGGTGATGTCTCATTGAGGGAAGATTGCCTCCCGGCCTGTGTATGTTAGTGTTTCAGGTGTTTCAGTCATTGAATGGCTAGAAGGTCCACATGTCTGGTGTCCAATACAAAATTGTGGTATGGACCCACCCAATTTTGTGGGTGGTCTGTGGCAAAACAATTCCTGGGCCTGGGTTGTCTGTGCTGAATTTTGTTAAAATGATTTTGGTTTAATTGCTCATTTTCTAAACAGCTGTATTATGTATGTGTTGGACCACAGTGAAATGATGAAAAGGCACATAGTCTGCTTGCGATCACTGAGACACTCCACTCTGCCAAAGCCAAATCCCTCTCCTCTGTCCTCATCTCCCTCGACCTGTCGGCCGCCTTCGATACAGTCAACCGTGAGACTCTGCTCTCATTGCTGACTGGGATGGGTGTCACAGGATCTGCACTGGCATGGTTTTCCTCCTACCTCCCTGGTCGCTCCTACCAGGTGACTTGGAGGGGCTCAGTCTCTGACCCTCACTCCCTACAAACTGGAGTCCTGCATGGTTCAGTTCTTGGTCCTCTCCTCTTCTCACTACACACCATGTCTCTTGGTTCTGTTATCTCTTCCCATGGCTTTTCTTACCATTCTTATGCTGACACCCAACTCTTTCTTTCCTCCCCCCCTATACCCAGGTCACCACACAGATCTCTGCCTGCTTGGCTGATATCTCTGCGTGGATGACTTCCCACCATCTGAAGCTTAACCTTGCCAAGACTGAGTTTCTCTCCAGTCTCCCAGCTTGTGCCATCAAGCCCCTCCAGCTGGTCCAGAATGCTGCAGCCCGCCTGATCACCAGTCAGCCCAGGTCGGCTCATGTCACCCCACTCCTCATTGGCCTCCACTGGCTTCCTATTGCCGTACGCATCCGATTCAAGGCCCTACTGTTGGCATTTCAGGCTGCTAAGGGGACTGCCCCACCATACATCCAATCCTTAATCACTCCCTACTCCCCAGCTAGATAACTCCGGTCTGCCAGCACTGGTCACCTTATGGTTCCCTCACTATGAGCAGCTGGCAGTCAAGCTGCACGTTCACGCCTGTTTTCCATTCTGGTTCCTCAGTGGTGGAATGACTTGCCTACCACTGTCAGGACAGCAGGATCCCTCCCCCTATTTCGACGCAGACTGAAAACACACCTTTTCAGACTGTACCTTAGTCCTCCCTCCTGATCCCCCCCCCCCTTTCCAATATGCCTTTTGTCTATCCCAAAAAAAGAAAAAGAAAAAAGCACTTACAATGACTGTGTATTTTACTAAGTTATGGATGTGATGCTTTAGCTTGTGTAAGAACCTATGCACTTGTAACTCACTTTGGATTAAAAGCGTCTGCCAAATGACTAAAATGTAAATGTAAATGTAAAGTTATTTCATCCATATCAATTGCATTTTTGGAAATTGAGCGAAGCCAATCGTCATTTGTTGTTGCAGCAGAATATTATTACATATACAATTATATACAATTTCTGTAGCCTATAGAATATGTTTTACATTATGTAATGTGAAATGTGCATATTATTTAGGCTACTGAACAGAAACATGAATAAAGACATTAATGGATTCATCAGGTGATTATGAATTGGCAAAAATACACTAAATGTGATTGGTGCTTAATTATGATTTTACCAATAGGGTATTTTATTTTTAAGAAAGACCTGAGTGATTCCATTTGAGTCGTAAATTAATGTGAAGAATGAATGAATGAAATATCATATTGGAATTGTTTTGGGTTTTGTAGAGGGAGATCAGTCTGTTATGTTTCTGAGTCTGTCTGTTAGTTTATTTGTTAAATTCTTGTAATTTATTATTTTTCATTATCATACCTGCCTTTCTGTTTATCATCCTTCACTGTTCATTGCATTTCGTCATTCCCTGTTATGTCTGTGTCATGATGTTTTCGAGGCATAGTCACCCCCTGTCTGCGTGCTGCACTATTCGGGTCGTTTCAGAGATTTCCGGGTGTCAACGATTCCTTCCCAGTCTCGCCTTTCCTTACTTCCTGCTTTTCTCGCTAGTTAATGTTGTATAGCACTATTCTTACTAACAACTACTAATTTCGATATTGTACAGTACTAATTATATGAATACACTGAATGAATAAACTAACAGTCACTTAATTTGGGTAGTTTAGATTTAATCGTGTTACTAACTCACTAACGTTATCTGTCTGCTCTGTAACTCTGCCTGTCTGTTCTATCACTGACTACTTGCTTAGTTTCAGCAAAGTGTTTGCACCTGTCTCTCACTATCACTACGTCTCCTAACTCTACACAATTGTCTTCTCCTTAATCCAGAGCCGCGTTTTTGTTTCCCCCTTATTGTTTCATTACCCCATTATGTTCTTGACCTGTTGTTTATTTGTTCAGCCCTCCTCACTCCCGTGCTCTGACTAGTATGTCACTTCCCCTCATGTATTTAAGCCCCAGTCTCTGCTTGATACCTTGTCAGAACGTTGATCAATTTTCATTGTCATTGTCACCAAGTTTGCCTTACCCTTCTGTTTTGTTTGCCTTTTGATTATTTGGTTATTTTGACTTTTTCCTCCGCCTTCATTGACTTCGTTTTTGCCTAGCCCTTTTTTGTACTTTTTGTACCATTCTTTTGCATCTCGATTCTGGCATTGTTTGAACTCTTATAAGCTGGCTTGAAATTGGACTGAATAAAGACAAAGGTTTTTGCATACTCCCTGGTCTGCGTCTGGGTCCTCTGAACGGTACCTCACACAGTCAGCCTCCACACCACAGCCAGTCAGGCCCCAGTCAGCCTCACAGACAGGCCCACAGAGAGCCTCCATGCAGTGCAGAGATTGAGGCAGAAGAAGCCCATGCCCTGATAAACAAATCATTTCAAATTCACACATCAGCTCCCTCTCTCCGAGTGAAGCTTACCAGAGCATTGTTGTCTCTTGACATGGACAGGGAAGAGTCCAAGGGCATAGGTTTGATTTTGACATTGGTAGGGACACAAATGGGGGAGGTTCGCAGGGGCTGTAACCCCCAGTGGAAGCTGAGGCATTTTGCATAGCCTTCTGCCCATCATCAGAGCCTTAATTTATAGATAATTATGGTGGCCAACACACTCATTAAGAGACACACAGACACAGGGGTGTAGCACATTAATTAATCCTTTACTCAAATTTGCCAGATGAATGGGACTTTTTAAGGCAGGTACTGTTTCCTATTCAAACCAATGATCTGTAAACATATATTTACATTAAAAATAAGATTGTTATTATAGTAAGACTAATAAAATGTTGAAGATTGGTGGGACTAATTATTGAGACTAATACAAAATTGAACGACATTTTTATTCAAAATACATTGGTGTCATGTTCCAGTTTATTCTCCTTCACTTGTCGCTGGCATCTACAAATACACCTTTGCCGTTCTCTCACTGCTTAACAATAAATCAATTTAAAATGCATTCATCATATTAAAATGCACCAGATGCCTCCAAATTGCCTCAGAAAAAAATGCCAGGGGACATCATCTGAACCCCCCTGGCCGGCTACTTTTTCTCTTTGGACTTACATTTCTGGGGAACACTGCGTTTCTGTCTGCAGAACTGCTGCTCACTGGATTTTATTAGTTTTTTGCACCATTGTTTGTAAACTCTAGAGACTAGTGTGCGTGAAAATCCCAGGAGATCAGCAGTTCCTGAGATACTCAAACTACCCTGTCTGCCACCAATAATCATTCCATGGTCAAAGTCACTTAGATCACATTTCTTCCCCATTCTGATGGTTGGTGTGAACATGACCCATATCTGCATGATTGTATGCATTGGCTGATAAGATAATCACATGAATAAGTTGTTGTAATAAAGTTAAAATGTTCCTAATAAAGTGTAGCTTCCTTTGAAGGCTATTCATGGACACATGATATAACCACACTGCTATACCACCATACCATACAATTTCATGGATGTAAATTCTAATATAGGTCATCTTGTAATTGTGTGTGATACTGTCATGTATTGTATATTTTGACTTATAAATTAAAAAGTACAAATAATATAACCTGTACATAGACCCTGCACTACCCCAATAAAAGACTGCAGTCAACAATATGCACTAAAACTAATAATACAACCTATCTGGACAAATGCAATCAAAGGAGCAAGCTACAGCTGTCATGCATCAGCTGCCTGTTTTGGCGTGTGCCATTTTAAGCTGTTGAGAAGCAGAACTTGATCCAACTGTGCCAACATCTCATTTGGTTCTCTCTCTCATTTGGTTTCACCAGTCACCTCTAGAGCATGCTATGTAGCGGTTTCACCATAAAAGCAGAAAATCTTTGGTGTGAGTGTATGGAAACTTTATTCCACGAAATTCAATGCAAGCTGGTTGGTCCTCTCATCCTCCCACTCACTGAATCATGCAAATGTCTGCTGCTCATCTACCCATTTACCCCTGAAAATGAGAGGCATTGTGTCAACCCTGTCAAAATAGGTTGACATCACATGGTTATGTAGAGCCAAATCTTTAGAAAGAATCTCTTGAAATGTCTTTATATTGTGTGTTTCTTAAGAACTTAGCTTAGCCTTACGTCCTACAGGCCACACAGTACTGTGGGAGGATCACAAACTATTTTATATCCTGAAGGACACAAGAAAGTCAGAAATAGCTATCAGCACATTAGAAAGGGTAGTAAACTGTTGTCAAGCTAAAATAATATCAACTAATGTGCTATCAGGTCCATAGAACAAACGACCCAGATGTGAGACCAAGGTGTAGAGTATATAATAAAAGTCTTTATTATAAAAATGCAGGTCAGACAGGCGGGGATAAGGCAGTTCGTAGTCCAGGCATGGGTGAAAACTCCAGCAAACGCGTATATCAGGAATAATCCAAAATATAATCGTTGGCACAGGCGAAGGGTCAATAACAGGCGGGCTAAACAGACAAAAATGGAATCCAGAAACAAAAACAGGTCGATACACTGCGGGTCAAAATAAAACAGTCGGGAGTAACTAAACACGGAAGTCGGGGACAAAATGGGTCGTAATAGAAATCAATCAGGTAACGCTGGAAAGTATGGAGTTGACCCATCACAATCTGGTGGGGAACTGGACAAACAACGGGGTTTAAATAACACAGGTAACGAGAGGGAATGGCAATCAGGTGTGGGAAACGATCAGGAAGTGTAACACAGGCGTAATGAATGAATGAAGTGAACGAACTAACGGTGTGCACAGAGATAACAAAAACACGGAAACGTGACGCACTTAGAATACAATACATAGAAAACACGAAACCTAACGTGCTAGTTTTGCTCAAGTGAATATGTGAAATAGGAAAGAACAAGCCAACAAAAAGTTTCACCATCATCAATGCCATTATTGCATCAGACATTCAACGCAATGATACTCTTCTGAAGATACATAACAGGTAAGTAAATTGTTTAGACAAAGACAAGTGATATGCTCAACAAAACAAAGCAAAGCAAAACATAGGCCACACTGTTCTACAGGAAAACTAGCTTGGACACTACAAGTTGCACACATACTGACATTTCTGAACAAGGCTATATTTACAACTGATATTGATGGAGTATTTGTCTTTGTTGTGTTCATGCTGCATGTGTATTTAGTCAATCTTTAGATTATTTACAATTATAAGTGAGTCAGAAGTGCAGTACTACAAAGTACACTACCTGATTGGTGGTAACTATACCAACCAGTATCATTCATCCAGTGCTGGTAACAGGCCAGACTTAACTCTCTAACTACTGGGCCTGTTGATGTGGCATCTTTGCAGACTGAACCACTCAAGGCCAAAATTGGTGATTATTTTTTAAATAAATGTCAAAATAATTTTACAGTGTTGAGTTCACTCTTGTTTGTCTGAACACACTGCTAAAAGTTCAAGAATGGTTAACACTTTTTCATGCAATCTCTATATCTACACTCAACAGCTCATAATGACAAAGTGAAAACCAGTTTTTTGACATTTTTGCAAATGTATTACAAATCAAAAACTGGAATCTCTCATTTACATAAGTATTCAGACCCTTTGCTGTGTCACTCTGAAGTGATGAGGTGTATCCATCCTCTTTGCTGTAGTTATACTTGTGATGTGTCTAAAACTTGAATGGAGTCCACCTGTGGCAAATTTAATTGATTGGCTATAGCTTAGAAAGGCACACACCTGTGTAGATAAGGTCCCACAATTCACACTGCATTTCAGGACAAAAGCAAGCCATGAAGTCTGAGGAGCTCTCTGTTGACCTCAATGATATAATTATCTGGCCAAACTGAGTAATTGGGCACGAAGGGCCTTGGTCAGGGAGGTGACCAAGATCCCAACGGTCACTCTAACAGAGCTTCAGAAGTCCTCTGCAGAGATGGGAGAACCTGCCGGAAGGACAACCATCTCAGAATTGAGGGAACCTCAGGCAACCTGAGTCTGGGGGGACAGTTGACCTTTCAACATGGCAAAGACCCAAAGCATTCAGCCACGACAACGCTGGAGTGGCTTCGAGACTAGTCTCTGACTGGCCTTGACTGGCCCAGCCAAAGCCCAGACTTAAACCCCATCCGTGGAGAGACCTGAAGATGGCAGTCTTGTAGAGACTTACCCAAGAGGACTTGAAGCCCCTTTCAGTCTTGCTGCCAAAGGGGTCTCTACAAAATACTGAATTAAGGGTCTGATTATTTATATAAATGAGAGACTTTCATTTTTGACAGCAAAAATTTCTAAAAACATGTTTCCACTTGGTGGCACGGATGGTGCAGTGGGTAGCACTGCCGCCTCACAGCAAGGAGGTCCTGGGTTCGAATCCCCGTTGGCCGGGGCCTCTCTGTGCGGAGTTTGCATGTTCTCCCCGTGTCTGCGTGGGTTTCCTCCGGGTACTCCGGTTTCCTCCCACAGTCCAAAGACATGCAGGTTAGGCCGATTGGAGAGTCTAAAAATTGCCCGTAGGCATGAGTGTGTGAGTGAATGATGCGTGTGCCCTGCGATGGACTGGCGACCTGTCCAGGGTGTATTCCTGCCTTTCGCCCAATGTATGCTGGGATAGGCTCCAGCCCCCCCTGCGACCCAGTTCAGGATAAGCAGGTTCAGATAATGGATGGATGTTTTCACTTTGTCATTATGGGTTATTGAGTATAGGTTGATGGGCAAAGCAATTTTATCCATTTAAAATGTAATCTACAACACAATAAAGTGTGCAAAAAGTGAAGGGGTCTGAATACTTTCTGAAATCATGTAGTTTTCTGAAGTCATCATCACAGTGTCTGTAACAAGCGTCTGACTGTATTTCTCAGGGGCACATGATAAGAACTATTCCATTTGTTTATTTTGTGCCAACTTCTGCTGTTACTTACCTAATTTGGTCAATTTATTTGATCAAACATTTTTGCTAAGTCATGAGCCTCAACTGTAGACTATGTGCCCTTTCATCATTTGACTGTGGTCCAACACATAAATAATACAGCTGAGCAATTAAACCAAAATCATTTTAACAAAATTCACTTTAGTTTTTCCATAACTTTCATCATCACCAGTGAGTACAGGTCATTCTCATTCGATGGAAGGTCCGAGAACTGCACCGTGCAGTACGCCTGCTCAGAACCCTCCTGGGGCAGACCAATAGTGCTGTATACAACTGCCTCAGTGTATTCATCATACACATGCTCAGGGTCCTCTTCATCCTGAGGGAGACATGTTGGAGCCAATAGAACACTTTTACACTTTTACGCTTTTACAATAAGTGTTTCTTTTACGTTTGAGCAAAAAGCACTTGCTCATAATATAGCCATCTACTGTATACAATACCTGTATAACCTAGTATTTAAGTGTGCCTCAACCCAATTATTTTCTTCCCAGTTGGTGGTTTGCCTTTTATAATCAGGCTCATAATTCTTTTCCCTGATTTTTCTGTCCCTTTTGATGTGTGCTTCTATATTTTTCTTCCCATTATGAATGTATGCGTTCAATAATAAGGGTTTAGAAATAAGATGCTACTTACCAGTACACTGTCTACAGAGATGGACAAGTCCGCTGGATTTAAGGGAATAGAAAGATAGTAAACCAGGGTTAAATTATGCAATAGGTCCCTAATCCTTTATTAAAGCACTTGGTGGTGTGACCAGGCTTCTTTCAACAAACTGAAATACGGGGGTTGAATGTAATTTTTTTAACTTATTAACTGTCAGCGCAAGCACACAAGTTTCTGCCTAAGCACCCAGTGCTTGAGCAAAATGTTGGATGGTTTTGATCAGTAACGTTGTCCAAACTGTGTATGGCGGTTGGTCTTACCAAGTGACTTTGAAACTGATCTTCTTCTGAGTATGGCCGCAAGAGCAGCCATAATTAGACACGCTAACACGCCCAGAGCTGCACCAACCACAACAAGGCTGTCTGCAACAGGAAGTTCAGGAAGTTCAATCTTTTTTGAATATCCATGACCCATGCAGAAGCAATTCACACATTAAATTTTGCAAAAAGATTTTTAGATTTTAGATTTAAGATGAATAACATTAAAAGGGCTTTGCCCATTTCAGTGCTATAATTTGGATTAATTCTGCAAAGATTCTGCAATAATCCAATAATCTATGCCAAAGTATTTTTATCAGACATATTTGACCTTGTAATGAATGCATTTCCCTTAAAAACCCATCATCATTTGATGCACTATAGTGCCAGTGCTTCAACTAGTCAACTAGTGCAGCATTCTACCCTGTACTGTGAAACCTTGAATGAATCTAAAACTCAGTTCAAAGGTTTAATTCCAATTACCGTTGTTTCCATCCAATGTCAGTGGGACTGTGGCAGTTTCCCTTGAGTAATCTGTAAAAGAAGGCAGTAGTAGATCACTTATTGAATGTTACAATCAAGAAATGATGGATCCACATAAAACTCGAGTGAAATTATTTTACTTCTCTCTAAAGCATAGATGGATAACATAGCTGTACCTTAGACCAGCATTTTAGTGAAATACTTTTTATTTAAAACAATATAACAGGAACGTCACCCCCCTGCTTACTTCCCTCCACTGGCTGCCTGTCATGGCTCGCATCAAATTCAAAACATTGGTGCTAGCCTTCCAAGCAGTTAAAGGGTCTTCCCCAGCTTATCTGCAAAAAATCATCAGACCCTACACCCCTGCCAGACCTCTTCGTTCAGCCTCCACAGGCCGCTTGGCACCTCCCCCTCTCAGAACCTCCACCTCACGCTCACGACTACTGTCTGTTCTGGCTCCACGGTGGTGGAACGAACTCCCCGTTGAGGTCAGAACTATAGAATCTCTCCCCACCTTCAAGCGCAAGCTGAAGACGCACCTCTTCAAGCAGTACCTCTCCCCATCCCTCCCTACCTCCCTGTGAACCTTAATTGTTGTCTCTGTGACTTGCTTTGTGTATCGGTATTTTTAGTTGGCTAGGTAAGCAGTGTTTGGATAGTTAACTTTGGTGACTTTTGCTCTGTTTGTTTGTTTGTTCAAAAAAAAAAAAAAAAAAAAAAAAAAAGCCCCATGTCCTTATCTTTGTTGTACAGGTAGCAGTTGAAATTGTACTTACCTCTAGGGTCTTTCAGCGAACTTATTCCTGGTTATGGGTATGCACTTTGTTGTACGTCGCTCTGGATAAGAGCGTCTGCCAAATGCCAATAATGTAATGTAATGTAAAAAAAGGACTCTCAACATGTGAAGGAATTTCAGTGTATTTGAAGAAGCACTGTGCCTTTTTAAATAATAGACTTACTATATACAGTACATATACCTATATTTCATATATTGTAAGGTATTACATTTCTGAAACTGACCAGTTTGGCCAGTACCCCAGATAGTGTCAAATGTCATGTGTGGGCTTAAATGATATATGTCCAAGAATATATCTGCAGCCAAATGAGCAGTTCGTAGTGCACAAGATCATCGCTATGACTTCCTAAAACTGCACTCATTTACAGTATACAGCTTATTTTGTTTCTTTATCAGTTCCTATTTTGGTTAAGATGTTTGCATGTTCAGATCTGAATGAAAGCCAAGCAAGAACGGCTGGCAAATGCATGGGGGACGCACCACTCACAAACTCACAAGTTGAGTTTTTGATATACATCTCTTGGTTTACTCTAAAATCACATGCACATTTTTGCATGTTTGTCACACTTAAATGTTTCAGATCGTCAAACAAATTTAAATATTAGTCAAAGACAACACAAGTAAACACACAATGCAGTTTTTAAATGAAGGTTAAAAAAATTCCAAACCTACATGGCCGTGTGACAAAGTGATTGCCCCCCCTGTTAAAACATAACTTAACTGTGATTTATCAAACCTGAGTTCAATTTCTCTAGCCACACCCAGGCCTGATTACTGCCACACCTGTTCTCAATCACGAAATCACTTAAATAGGACCTGCCTGACAAAGTGAAGTAGACCAAATGATCCTCAAAAGCTAGACATCATGCCGAGATCTAAAGAAATTCAGGAACAAATGAGAAAGAGAGTCATTGAGATCTATCAGTCTGGAAAAGGTTATAAAGCCATTTCTAAAGCGTTGGGACTCCAGCGAACCACAGTGAGAGCCATTATCCACAAATGGCGAAAACATGGAACAGTAGTGAACCTTCCCAGGAGTGGCCGACCGACCAAAATTACCCCAAGAGTGCAGCGACGACTCATCCAAGAGGTCACAAAAGACCCCACAACAACATCCAAAGAACTGCAGGCCTCACTTGCCTCAGTTAAGGTCAGTGTTCATCACTCCACCATAAGAAAGAGACTGGGCAAAAATGGCCTGCATGGCAGAGTTCCAAGACGAAAACCACTGCTGAGCAAAAAGAACATTAAGGCTCGTCTCAATTTTGCCAGAAAACATCTTGATGTTCCCCAAGACTTTTGGGAAAATACTCTGTGATCTGACAAGACAAAAGTTGAACTTTTTGGAAAGTGTGTGTCCCATTACATCTGGCGTAAAAGTAACACCGCATTTCAGAAAAAGAACATCATACCAACAGTAAAATATGGTGGTGGTAGGGTGATGGTCTGGGGCTGTTTTGCTGCTTCAGGACCTGGAAGACTTGCTGTGATAAATGGAACCATGAATTCTGCTCCTGAAGGAGAATGTCCGGCCATCTGTTCGTGACCTTATGCTGAAACGAACTTGGGTTCTGCAGCAGGACAATGATCCAAAACACACCAGCAAGTCCACCTCTGAATGGCTGAAGAAAAACAAAATGAAGACTTTGGAGTGGCCTAGTCAAAGTCCTGACCTGAATCCTATTGAGATGCTGTGGCATGACCTTAAAAGGCGGTTCATGCTCGAAAACCCTCCAATGTGGCTGAATTACAACAATTCTGCAAAAATGAGTGGGCCAAAATTCCTCCACAGCGCTGTAAGAGACTCATTGCAAGTTATCGCAAACGCTTGATTGCAGTTGTTGCTGCTAAGGGTGGCCCAACCAGTTATTAGGTTTAGGGGGCAATCACTTTTTCACACAGGGCCATGTAGGTTTGGATTTTTTTTTCTCCCTTAATAATAAAAACCTTCATTTAAAAACTGCATTTTGGGTTTACTTGTGTTGTCTTTGACTAATATTTAAATTTGTTCTGAAATATTTAAGTGTGACAAACGTGCAAAAAAAATAAGAAATCAGGAAGGGGGCAAACACTTTTTCACACCACTGTATATGTATTTAATAGATTCAGGCTATCTAGAGTTTATCCTGTTGAAATTCAACTCTTAACTCTTATTCATCCATGAATAATACAGGATTAATAGAGATCATGAAGAGACTAAATGATTAGTATCATAGAATGCTAGGTGTGTGTGTGTACATGCATTGAGAGAGAGAGAGAGTGAGAGGGAGAGAGAGGGAGAGAGAGGGAAAGGGAAAGGGAGAGGGAGGGAGAGGTAGAGAGGGAGACGGGAGAGGGAGAGAGAGAGGGATATGGGAGAGAGGGAGAGGGGAGAGAGAGAGAGAGAGAGAGAGAGAGAGAGGGGGAGGCTATTCTCACAGGGAGGTGTGGAGAAAGGGACTCTCCATTCTTGCTCAGCACTGAAGGCAGTTCTGGTCGGTCTGACGGAGCTGCTGTGTGGTGAACCCCCGCCACTCTGAACAGCAGAGGGGGGCAGTGTGGTTTCAGGAACCGTTGCTGCACAAGCATAAAAACATGCATCAACCTCCTGACCACAGGGCGTCAACCAAAGCAGTTATTATTATAATATGTATCCAGATAAGTGCTCAAATGTTTACTCAAAATGAGGTGACACTTTTCAGTGTGTTGTGCTCAGCAATGAAGTGGTGTACTGAAAGCAGTCGTATATTCCTAACTCTAAAGTATCAGCACATATTACAATTACCAATCAGCGCCTCTTTTTGACTTATGCGCATAACTCATGGCTGTTATAGAGCGGATACAGTCAAATTATTGTGGCATGCACAAAGAAAGAAAGAAAGAATAGAAAGGCAAGGTTTGGGTAAGTTATACCTTTACTGACAGTCACATTTACTTTGACCATCCAGTCTGTGCCCCATGTTTCTATTCCACAGTAATAGAGGCCTGCGTCCTGTAGACTCAGTTTTATCATGGTGAAACTGAAAAAGCGCCCGTCGGAATTGTCATTCAGGAGGAATCTTCCAGCGCGTTCACTGACAGCCGACGTGATAAGAACATCCCATCTCCCACATGGATGACGGCAGACATACTTTGGTAGATGCAGATAACCATCTGGATATGGACACTTGATGTTTAACTCTTCACCTTCAGTTCCATGTGCTTCAAGTACATCGCCCATTGCTGTCCAGTGAACTTAATGCACCGGCAAAAACATAAACATGAAATAAAATTTGAAAGTACAATTTTTTTTTAAAGATTTTAAAAGTTAATTCAGCTGTGTTATCAAACACAAAACTAACACAAAAAATCTGGCCAAAAGTTTTACAAATGCTTTATATGTTATATGTATTGTATTATGTACAGTAAATTGATACTGTATTGGCTGCTACCTTGGCCAGGTCTGTTTTGAAAAAGAGAGTCCGGATCTCAATGCAGCTTCCTGCTTAATAAATAATAAATTCAATAAATGTACGTTTTCATCACAAAATGAGTTCAGAAAGGTCAGAAATTACCGATATGAGTTTGCTAAACTGTGTTTTTGCAGAAATACATGAACTCTTCCAATTAATCAGGAGTCAAACTGTCGTAAAAATATTGATTGAATCTAATGATTGTGTACATTACATGTACTTTCATGTAAGTATTAATAAAGTCACTGAACCATTAGTCATTTTCAGTGAAGCAAAATTATGTGTGGAAAATGTATTTTCAAAAACTATACACATTTCCTTAACAATCTCTTAAAATACAAAGTAAAACTTCAATAAAAAAACATATATAGGCTAAAAAATTATTACAATTTGTTTCAGGTCAATTTGATGAATGTCAAATACCTAAGACAATCACAAGCAATGCAAATCACATCATGGCAGCATGCAACACCAGCCTATGAAGCTACAAAGGGAGACGTTTCTGCCCAGTGTCTGTTCCATCCTCTAAAGTACCTTAGGGATTCTGGAAAAAACAAAAACTTGAGGAAATACAAAAGACAAGGACTTACTTGCTAGGAGAGAGAGGATCTGCAGAAGGTATCTCATCACAAACCCAGTTCAAACTGACATCACAGCAGGCTCGTTCAACACACTATAGATATGACTCAAGAGAAGATCACACCTGCTGCACTAGCTGACCGTTTCTCACTCAGTCCAGTTTTCAGCCTTATGAAGAGATCATATTTACCGACCCTGTGAAAGCTCTTGTCACGACAGAAATGTGGGCTGGTTTAGGGAAGGAAACTACACAGACAATAGCACCGCAAATTTCCATGACGGATACAAAAGGAGCGGCCACATCCAAGACTCAAGGGCCCGTGCCTCCCCTAAAATCTGATTGGCCACCCCAGTGCCACCCCGCACATAGCCAGCCTGCTTTCATCATGTTACCATTTTTACCAAGACCGTCTTTCCTGTTTTGCTGCCTTCCAAATGTGCATCAAAAGCGTGCATGTCAGAAGCACCAATCTGATTCACACGTTATTGGCTGTTACGACAGTAAATCTGTTTTTACGAAGACACCATCTTTTCCACTTGCAATAATGCCAGATGGGCTGCAAAAAAGCTAGAATCACCAGGACATGACAGGACAGCTTGCAAGCTTGTATGGTGCAGTTTGTAGGCCTCTAAACTGTATTTTGCTCTTGTCAGTGTGACAGTTTGAAATATTGAATATTTTGAATTGTAACATTACGGTTGAAATATCATTTGAATGTCATAGTGTTAAACTAGTTAGCTAGCTGACTAAATTGAAGACTACTGACTAGCTAGCTAACAAACCTTAGTCTCAACAAGAAATAAATTACTTGAATGCTGTTGTTTCTTTAATATATGGCCCCCTTGTGTACAACTAGTTAAATCAAATTGCAAACTTATCTAGTTAGTTGAAAGAATATGTTTTTACATAATAATATTGTATTGATGCAAGACAAAAAAATCATTCCTATAGTTTCCAAAAGCTCTTGTAAATGTTGCATTGTGTTCTCTGTATTAACTCAGAAGAAGACTGTTTGGTGGTTTGCTCAGAGCATTTGTCTGCTGAAAAGCCTTACCTTTTGTAAGTGAGCACAGAGAAGGGTCTTGATGACAAAAGAGGCTCATAGCATATTTATTTGTTATTGTTTATGTCATCCTGTACATTAGCTTATCAGTAGCCCATAGCCTATTCATTTATTCATTTAGTCTTAGTAGACTCGTAATGCATAGTGTTTTTTTGTAGTTTTTTTTCACACGTTATTTATGTTTTTTTTTTATTTCAAGATAAAAAATAAACATAAATAACCACAAAAAAGAGAATGTCGCAGCCTCGTCTGCATGGAGCATCAGGGTCCGAGCTGCTGTCCTGCGGCACCCTGCCTGTCTGCGAGTACAGGCACTCAACGCTCAAAGTGAGCCAATAAACAAACTCCATCAACACTCGTGCCAAAATGCACGTCAAAGTTGACGCCAACATAAGGAGCTATGCACTAGTGCACTCGCCAGGCTTGTGTTAGGGAAAAATGCCCTTTTTAACATTTCACAGGTGAGCATCGTTTGAATCAGACATAGTAAGACTTATATACAGTTTTCAGTACACGGACCCAGAAGAGGGGGCTTTATCAAAACAAAAAGACGTGATGCTTGCCATGAACATTCGTATTTTGTCTTCTGATGACCCCTTGTTGACCTTGCTGTAAGACCGGAATGAGCTAGCTATCCCCGTGGCAGAGACATTAAGGTCAAAGGCCGTCTGTCTGCTGGGAGAGAGACAGAGAAAGACTCCTAGTAAGCACTCAATTCAGAAAGTGGTCTAATAGAAATAAAGATTATAATAAGGTTATTTTTTTAATATTGTGATTGTCTTTATGTAAACACACATTGTCAATTAAGAATCAATTCAGGAAATTACCCTTACACTTGTTGTAAGCCTTAACCTGACTCTGGCCAAGCGCCCTTTGGCTGAGCTGGTTAAGGGAGTGCTGCAGGTGGCCACTGTAGGAGAGCGGGGGGGGGTTGGGGGGGCGGGTCACCTGCACGTTTTGTTATGGAATGCAGGCGGGTGAGGGGCATACCTGGGACAGACCGGTGGAGGTGGAGGTGGAATGACTCTGAATTGAAGAAGTTGAACCCCACACATTGTGATAGGCAGCTGACTGCTCCATGTTGTCGCTATGTTGTTGCAGGTTTATACACATCCTTACTCCTGCTCTTAACACGGTGTAAAATCAGTCATCAGTCATCTGCTCAAAAGTGCGTGTCACAAAAAGGTTGAAAACCCCTATGAGAGAAGATGGGGATGCAATATTACATGAAGTGATAATGTGGTAAAATTGATCCTGTTCCAACGTAATTGGTGTCAATCGATTTATGTATCCTAAAACATACATGATCTAAACATGTAATATTGTTACAAGTAATCTGTTTCGATGAAGCTACTTTACTGTTTACTGAGACGCCAAGGTGGCACCCCCCAGCTCATCGGCGTGGACCGGGACTGCTGCTCCTCATTTGGCTCATTTTGGGTCAAAGACAGCTGCCTGGTTCCATGAGTGCGACAAGCTGCTGGTCAGGGTGGACGTGTTACACCTCATGCACCAGATTATTGGTAGCACTCTGTACCTAGTTATGTTGCCCTCCAGAGGGTATTTTTTTCATTTTTTGGTCGGATGTGAAATAGGTCGGATGTTGTCCTGCTAGTGCCTGCACAGGGCAGACTAGCAGTTGTGGTCTTTCTAAAAGTGGAGCCACTCTAAGCCATAAAAGGTGGCATGCATTTTTTCTCTCAAAAAATAAGTAGGCCTAAATGATCTCATTGACTCGCTAGTTTATTTTGTAAGTGGCCGCTTCCCTGGGTTCTCTTTGGATATGATTCATGTGGTTCATATGATTCTGACCTACTTACTGTTGCCATATTATTGAGTTTGTGCTGAAAACAAAGATATGAAACACTTTGGAAAATATTGTCTTTCCATCCAAAACAATGCATCTAACTATCAATGTATCCAACTACTAAACAGTAAAAGTAAGTGTAATATTACTCCTAAAGCACAGTTTTATGGAAACTGATTACCGTTACAACATTCCATGTTTAGATCATGACCTTTGTCATGGTCATTTCCACATTATCATTGAATGTAGTAATATTGCATCACTATCCTTTGTCACAGGGCTTTTCAACCTTTTTTCACACGTACTGTTGAGCTGGTGGTCAAATGACTGGTGATTGATTTTACAGTGTTAAGAGTAGGATCCACCTGCAACATCACAGCAACAACATGGAGCAGTCAGATGGTCCATGTTAGAATAGAGATCAAGCAGTGAGAGGAGGAGGTGGAGGAGGTCAATGGAATGGCAGATGACAACTACTCCTTCAGAGAGGTGGCCTTGTTTCTCATCTTAGAGGTGGGGGGGGGGGTTGTCCTGGTAGAGGGCCGCGTCTTTCACTGCAGTTCAGGATTTTTTCAACATGCAGCTTGTCTGTTCATTTCATTCACAAAATGGATCAAAACTGCCAAACCACTGCAAACATGTCTCAAAATCACCAGCATACAGTGCTCTTGTGCTAACTGTGAAAAGTAAAAAGTATCAAAAAATTTGCAATTGTAAAAAAAACCTGAAACAGACCCACAGTATGTTGTAATTATATATATATTTTATTACAGTATTCTGATTTTGTTCAATGATTCTACTCTCTTCTACTGTTTCCACTATTCCCTTTATTTAGAACCACAAAAAGGACCGTATTGAAACATGTATCAAGTATTTTTTCCTACTAGAGTGAAGTATTGTAAAAACAACTGAACTGCTATCTTTTGTGTGGGCAATCTAAACAAATGTTCCTATAGTATTTCATGAAAAGTTAGGAATTTGAACCAATGAGTTGAGAAGTGGGCGGCATGGATGGTGCAGTGGGTAGCACTGCTGCCTCACAGCAAGGAGGTGCTGGGTTTGAATCACCGTTGGCCGGGGCCTCTCTGTGTGGCATATTCTCCCCGTGTCTGCATGGGTTTCCTCCAGGTACAGTGCATCCGGAAAGTGTTCACAGCGCTTCACTTTTCCCACATTTTGTTATGTTACAGCCTTATTCTAAAATGGAATAAATTCATTTTTTTCCTCAACATTCTACACAGAACACCCCATAATGACAACATGAAAGAAGTTTTTTAGAAATTTTTGCTAATTTATTAAAAATAAAAAAATAAGAAATTACATGTACATATGCAGGTGTGTAAGTGAATGGTGTGTGTGCCCTGCGATGGACTGGCGACCTGTCCAGGGTGTATTCCTGCCTTTCGCCCAATGTATGGTGGGATAGGCTCCAGCCCCCCTGCGACCCTGTTCAGGATAAGCGGGTTAAGATAATGGATGGATGGATGGATGGTGTTGAGAAGTGCAAGATGTCTTCAAAGATATGAATGCACAATGCATGTTTTGAACAGGTGAACGGGCTGTGTTACAAGTGCTTACCATTTTGAGTGTTGAGCGCAAGCTTGTGAGATTAGCGCCAAAGTGATTGTAAAAAACTGTAAGCAGACCAGTATCAGTTCAAAGCCCCATTCACAGGATGGGACAAGTGGGCGCAGTGGGTGGCGCTGTTGCCTCGCAGCAAAAAGATTCTGGGTTTGACTCCCAGCCTTGGCCTTTCTGTGTGGAGTTTGCGTGGTCTCCCCGTGTCCGTGTGGATTTAGGCTATTTGTGTTTGCAGTGTTTGAGTGAATGGTGTTTGTCTGTCCAGGGTGTATTCTCACCCAACGCTTGCTTGGATAGGCTCCAGCCCCACCGCGCCCCACCCTCCACTGCAGGTTAGATGATGGATGGATGGATTTATACCTTCTGACCTCTTTGCGAGGCCGACCTCGGCGCTGTGACTGCTAGGGAAGTCACAGAGCTGCAGCTGGGCACAGGGCAGCAGCTGCACGGAGGCAGAGATGGAAAGATGGATGACGGGATGAGGCTACAAAGCCTGCATTACTGTATTGTACATAATTTCGACCAGCAGAGGGAGACAGATACCGTAATTGGAAGAGACTCAAGAAAGACTTATAATTTGACAAGAGTAATGCTGATATTGTCAGTGGAACAAATTAAACTAACAGGGCGGTTGACTTTAGCACGTGACAGATGACAGACTTCACCTGCATGTTTCTGCCAGAGGGCAGCCAAAAGCCATGCTCACGAGATCACAAGCCTTCAGTGTGCCGGGTTTATTTTTCACCTTTGTGCCAAAGGGGATCTCCAGTGTCTGAGAGCGTTATTGTTCCTGCCCTGACATTAGCTCTGGTTATGAAAGTGTTCCTCTCTGTCTGGTTTGAGGGGAAGTGGAAACAATCGGGAAGCTTCGCAATAGGAAAGAGCTCCAAGCTCACGCCAGCCTGCCTGACCCCTCGGTCTCTTCCCCTGAAAGGCTTTTTTTTCCACTGAGGCTCTTAATGAATGGAGGCAAGTCTCTGGTGTGTCACTCAGTGAGGGCGACCAGGCCAGAACGTGGGGCCCCCGGCGGGCGAGGTTAGCGCAGAACAACAGCCACAGAGACACTCGTTGGGTGTGTGTTTGTGTCGCTTCAGGAATGTCGCTACGTCCCTTCCCTATTTTCCGGACCAGACTGCACCGAGAGACCGTCGGACTGTTTGACACTCAGCTCCTTTTCAATTATGACACCCACACCGGGCAAGCAATGAGTCAGTGAGTTCAATTTCGAAGTGAGTTCTAAAGACTGAGTTTGAAGATGACGAGAAAGCAATAAGGTCGGTGGTTAACCACACGTTGAGTCATTGCTGAAATGGTCAGAGAAGATGCAGGGATGGAATTAATGAAGAAGATGGTTGCAACGTGAGCACTGTTTTGAGAGGTAGTAAAAAATGGGTTCAGGCACACTTAAATACTAGGTTATATAGGTATTGGCAATGGATGGCTTTATTATGAGCTCAAATGTAAAAGAAATGATGAAAAGGCACATAGTCTGCTTGCGATCACTGAGGCACTCCACTCTGCCAAAGCCAAATCCCTCTCCTCTGCTCTCTGCTTTCATTGCTGACTGGGATGGGTGTCACAGGGTCTGCACTGGCATGGTATTCCTCCTACCTCTCTGGTCGCTCCTACCAGGTGACTTGGAGGGGCTCAGTCTCTGACCCTCACCCCCAACAATCCCGCAGGGTTCAGTTCTTGGTCCTCTCCTCTTCTCTCTATACAGTCCCGGCCAAAAATTTTGTCGCATGAGTGGACAAAAGTGACAATTGCTAATTACCCAACTCTTAATTAGCTAATACAGTTAGGCAACAACACAAATGAATCATAAGTGTCTAAAGTTTATTTAGACACTAGCAAAACAAAAATTTCATAGATGCTTATAAGGTTTATTGCTTGATAATGATGAACAAGCCAGGTTCTACCTGGACAAAAGTCAATCAAATTATAATCAATACATTTTATCTTTCTCAAAAAGTAAATAAAATACCAAATGAAAAATCAGTCTACAATTTCATCATGGACTATAAGTTAAGAAATTAATATCTTGTACGGGTTCCTTTGGCCTGCAGAACAGTTGCCATCCGGTTTGGCAGAGAGTCGTAGAGCTTGTTGATGAAGTCGTCGGGGATGGCATGGAAGGCCACCTTGCAGGCATCCCAAAGCTCGTCCAAGTTCTTTGGCTTGGTCCTCCAAGCTTCCTCCTTCATTCTTCCCAAGATATGCTCAATAATATTCATATCTGGAGACTGTGCTGGCCATCCCTGAAGGACCTTGATCTTCTTCCCCCAGCTCCATCCTGTTGAAAAATCTGACCCCTTTTGTAGTTGGGAATGTACTGGAAGGCAAGAATCTGTTGATATTTGGCACTGTCAATGTTACCATCCACCTTACAGATCTCCCTGGCACCTCAGTATTGATCTGATTTGACTGTCTTCTGGGTGAACTGACGATTCCGTCAGGCTTTGGGCCTTGGCGTACGCAACATGGTTTCTTAGCTGTCTCTTGTTTAGCACTGGTTTCTTTGGAGCAATACGACCGTGGAGACCAAGCAAGCAAGCAAGAATCCGACGTACAGTTCTTGAAGAAACAGGTGTTGCTGGCGTCCACTCCTCCTGGAGCTGTGAGGCGGTTGACATGGGGCTGGCTTTTGACAGTCGGACCAACAAGCTGTCGTCTCGAGCAGTTGTCTTGCGCAGTTTGCCCGACCTGGGTCTTTCATGGACGTCGCCAGTCTCTTGGTAGCGCTTGCGAATCCTCTCCACCTGCCGTTTAGACACATTGAAGATGTCTGCAACTTCAGCAGGAGACTTTGACTTGAGATTCTTGATGATCAGCACTTTGGTTTCTGGTTTGATCTTGGGCATGTTGACAGAAGCAATGTTGAGCATGAACTTGATGGCTTAAAGTGTCAAATTTCTGCTCTTATAGCCCAAAGTTACCTACAGCTGACTAATCAAGCCCCTTGTCCCTTATTCACCGTGGCCTAGAAATTGGAGTTGGCCATTGCGACAAAACTGGCCTGTTGATCATTATCAAGCTGTAACATTTAGTAACAATTTTGAAATGTCATTTTGCTAGCTTCTAATAAATTTTAGACACTTATGATTAATTTGTGTTGTTTCCTAACTTTATTAGCTAATTAAGAGTTGGTTAATGAGCAATTGTCACTTTTGTCCACTCATGCGACAAAACCTTTGGCCGGGACTGTACACCATGTCTCTTGGTTCTGTTATCTCTTCCCATGGCTTTTCTTACCATTCTTATGCCGACACCCAACTCTTTCTTTCCTTCCCCCCCAATACCCACCACACAGATCTCTGCCTGCTTGGCTAATATCTCTGCGTGGATGACTTCTGGCTTTCTGTTTATCATCCATCACTGTTCATTGCATTTCGTCATCCCCTGTTATGTCTGTGCCAGGATGTTATCGAGCCATAGTCACCCCCTGTCTGCGTGCTGCACTATTCGGGTCGTTTTGAAGATTTCCAGGTTTCGACGATTCCTTCCCAGTCTCGCATTTCCTTACTTTCTGCTTTTCTCGCTAGTTAATGTTGTATAGCACTATTCTTACTAACAACTACTTATTTTGATATTGTACAGTACTAATTATATGAATACACTTACTGTCTGTCTAACTAAAAAACTAAGTCACTTAATTTGGGTTGTTTAGATTTAATCGTGTTACTAACTCACTAACGTTATCTCCCGTTTTCAAGTCTGCTCTGTACTCTCTACTCCGCCTGTCTGTTCTATCACTGACTACTTGCTTAGTTTCAGCGAAGTGTTCGCACCTGTCTCTCACCATCACTACGTCTCCTAACTCTACACAATTGTCTACTCCTTAATCCGGAGCCACGTTTTCGTTTCCCCCTTGTTATTGTTTCATTACCCCATTATGTCAGAACGTTGATCAATTTTCATTACCATCGACATCAAGTTTGCCTTACCCTTCTGTTTTGTTTGCCTTTTGATTATTTGGTTATTTTGACTTTTTCCTTCCGCCTTCATTGACTTCGTTTTTGCCACGCCCTTTTTGTACTTCAGCCTGTGATTTTCAGATTATAGACTCCTGCTTTGTTTTTTGACCATTCTTTTGCATCTCGATTCTGGCATTGTTTGAACTCTTATTACCTGGCTTGAAATTGGACTGAATAAAGACAAAGGTTTTTGCATACTCTCTGGTCTGCGTCTGGGTCCTCTGAACGGTACCTCACACAGTCAGCCTCCACACCACAGCCAGTCAGGCCCCAGTCAGCCTCACAGACAGGCCCACAGAGAGCCTCCATGCAGTGCAGAGATTGAGGCAGAAGAAGCCCATGCCCTGATAAACAAATCACTTCCAATTCACACATCAGTTCCCTCTCTCCAAGAGAAGCTTAGCAGAGCATTGTTGTCTCTTGACATGGACGGGGAAGAGTCCAAGGGCATAGGTTTGATTTTGACATTGGTAGGGACACAAATAGGGGAGGTAACCCCCACTGGAAGCTGAGGTGTTTTGCATTGACGATAGCCTTCTGCCCATCATTTCATGTCATCTAGAGCCTTAATTTATAGATAATTATGGTGGCCAACACACTCATTAAGAGACACACAGATACAAGGGTGTAGCACATGTAGTAATGAATCTTTTACTCAAATGTGCCGGATGAATGGGACTTTGAAGAGCACATTTTAAGGCAGGTACTATTTCCTATTCAAACCAATGATCTGTAAACATATATTTACATTCAAAATCCATCCATCCATCCATCCATTATCTGAACCCGCTTATCCTGAACAGGGTCGCAGGGGGGCTGGAGCCTATCCCAGCATACATTGGGCGAAAGGCAGGAATACACCCTGGACAGGTCGCCAGTCCATCGCAGGGCACACACACCATTCACTCACACACTCATACCTACGGGCAATTTAGACTCTCCAATCAGTATAACCTGCATGTCTTGCATTATTGTAAGACTAATAAAATGTTGAAGATTGGTGGGATTAATTATTGTGACTAATACAAAATTGAACAACAAATTTTTATTCAAAATACATTGCCGTCATGTTCCAGTTTATTCTCCTTCACTTGTCTACAAATACACCTTTGCCGTTCTCTCAAGTTACATGCAAAAACAAGGACAAAGGTTTTTCTCCTTTGTCTGGATATATGTATGTGCAGAGCGCAACAAATGTACGCCCCCTTTGAATATTAATATTCCCAATGATCAATATTCAAAGACAATCCACCACTCTTCTCCTTACTACAGATTGTTTATTCATATCTCCCCCCTTCAAGGTACTGTCTATGCAGATACATGTTCTCCAAACATTCCAGCATGGTGTATACGCAGGGGCCTGTGCAATTAACTGCGCATCTGAGAAATCTATCTTATCTTGTTTTAACTCCCTATTTCCAGGAAGATAATCCCCATGGTAGCTTCCGTCATGAGGTCTTATGTTTTTGGTTCTGCAGGCTCTCAGGCACCAAGACAAGATAATCCAGAACACACAGTTAATGGCCGTGGCCTTGGAGGCCCATGGTACAGACAGGGGGAGACATCTCCACTCACACAGTTATAGAAAATAATATTCATTAGCTTTAATTCAAAGCAAGTTATGGTACTTTAACAATTATGTATGATCTGGATCACTCCAGCATAAGCAACTAATAATAGGATAAGCAATTAATAATAAAATAATCCCATGAATATTGTGGCACCCCTGCTCCTGAATGTTGTGCCACGTGGGTGGAGAACCCTGGAGGGGCCCGTGCAGGTCAACCGCGCAGACGTCACGCATTGGGAGAGGTGTGCGAAGGGGTATATCTGCCTAGAGAGGTGATGGGATCAGCACCTTGGAGAGAGATCCCTCTACCTGCGGTCCAGGACCCCGGCCGGCGCACGTGAGTGAGCAGAGGGGAAAATCACTGACTCAGCTGCAGCCTCTTTTCCTAATGAGCAGGGAATGGGATTTAAGGCGCGGTCGAGGCTGCAGCCAGGCTCAGTTGGTGCCATTCCTGAGCGTGTGAGAGTGTGGAAGGCAGAGAGAGGAAGGACCTGCAACGCCCGGCCATACTGAACCTGAGGAAGACCCCACCTTCACGGACGGCAACACCGAAGACCTGGAAACGGACGCCGGTCACGTGAGCCAGATAAATTCCCTTCCTATTCACCCCCTGTCTTTGTGTTTCCCGCCAGCCCTGACGCGGCCGAAGAGGGGAGGAGGGAGGAAGCCCTGGAAAATACCCCGGTCTGGGAAGAACCTTCGTTTATTTTTTGCCTAAACGGCCCTTTGATTTCTCCAGTTTTCCCCTACCCTTGCCCTGAGGGGGGGCGCTATCACCGATACCCCGAAAAAAAAAACACAGAAAAAATAAATAAATAATCTGCTATCTCCTGTGTTGGTTCCTAGCTGTGCCCACTCTCTGCACCTCAGGATCCACCCCGAGGCACCACAATATATAATTTCAACAACAGATCCATTTCAGGTTCATAAGTTCATAATTACTGAATTAGCTCAGTCATATCTTGATCTGACATTTGTAAAAGCACCAGCTACAGCCCCAGCCTGCAGGTGCATCCTAAAGATCCGTACAGGAATGAACCAGTGTAGTTTATAGTATAGAGCGCTCAGGAAACTAAGGTAACTGGTTCCAACAAATACCAGCACACAGACCGGTCCTCCAGGACCCAGAGTTGTGCACCTCACACCGAAGGACTCTAAACAGAGTAAGAACAGGGTAAACCACTAGTGTCCAACTCCAGTCCTTGGGTGCCACAGTGTCTGCTGGTTTAACTGCAGTCCTGGAGGGCCGCAGTGTCTGCTGGTTTAACTCCAGTCTTGGAGGGCCGCAGTGTCTGCTGGTTTAACTCCAGTCCTGGAGGGCCGCAGTGTCTGCTGGTTTAACTGCAGTCCTGGAGGGCTGCAGTGTCTGCTGGTTTAACTCCAGTCCTGGAGGGCCGCAGTGTCTGCTGGTTTAACTGCAGTCCTGGAGGGCCGCAGTGTCTGCTGGTTTAACTGCAGTCCTGGAGGGCCGCAGTGTCTGCTGGTTTAACTGCAGTCCTGGAGGGCCGCAGTGTCTGCTGGTTTAACTCCAGTCCTGGAGGGCCGCAGTGTCTGCTGGTTTAACTGCAGTCCTGGAGGGCCGCAGTGTCTGCTGGTTTAACTGCAGTCCTGGAGGGCCGCAGTGTCTGCTGGTTTAACTGCAGTCCTGGAGGGCCGCAGTGTCTGCTGGTTTAACTCCAGTCCTGGAGGGCCGCAGTGTCTGCTGGTTTAACTCCAGTCCTGGAGGGCCGCAGTGTCTGCTGGTTTAACTGCAGTCCTGGAGGGCCGCAGTGTCTGCTGGTTTAACTCCAGTCCTTGGGTGCCACAGTGTCTGCTGGTTTAACTGCAGTCCTGGAGGGCCGCAGTGTCTGCTGGTTTAACTCCAGTCCTGGAGGGCCGCAGTGTCTGCTGGTTTAACTCCAGTCCTGGAGGGCCGCAGTGTCTGCTGGTTGTCGGGTTGTTGTGGCGTGACATTGGTTCAGGCTGTAAGAGCAGGTGGGCGCAGGTTTGTTTTCTAACCCAGCACAATAAGTCCCCTGCATAAGTCCCCTGCAGGCCTTAATAAAAAAATTTTTATATAAAAAAAGGTTAATTCGTTGAATCAGTGGTCGTAGTGCGAGGCTAAAACAAAAACCTGCAGCCACAACCGCTGTTTTCTGCTTTATATTGTGAATTGTGTTGTGATGTATATAAATTGAAATGCATTTGTTATTTAGCTGATACTTTCATCCAAAGTGTCTTGCCATTGATTCGACTACTACTACTAATGTAGTGTAATTCAGGCTTAGTGGTGTGAGTCATGATCTGTGTCGGCTCACGTAAAGGTCCACAGTGTAATATCAGTGGCTAATATAATACGAAAAAGTCAAAGCTATGGTATAATAGTATAGAATTATTCTGCTAATAAAAATAACAATAAAAATCATTTCAAAGGAAAAATAAATATTGAAAATAAGTATCGGCCGACACTAGTTCTGTGCTCGTCTTCGTCTTGTTTTTAATAACAGACGTTTTGGAGTCCTTTTTATGAGCTGATCACCTTGGAAATGAACTCATAACTCACTTGTCCGGACATCAAAATTAACAGTTAGCTAGCGTTTTGCCAAATGCATAACTACCTCAGATGTACTCGACATTGCCACAGCGGGCAAACTGCAAGGGGAACAAAGGCTCTGTATCATAGACTTCAGTGGAATAAGCAAAGCTGTTGCCCTGCTAACCAAGACGCCAGTGCAAGACTTGAAATACTACAAGTCCCACAATCCCCCGTGGTACTCGGTTGCCGTCCGGGAAGTGGCCGAACGGTCTGTGGAAATGACGCGGCGTGCCTTTATGAGCACAGAGCAGGGTGTAAGGTGGGCGTGTTCTCCGCAGATGGGCCCGTTGCCATGGTGGGCTCGGCGGCGATGGGCGGAATCCTGCTGGCGCTGATCGAGGGTGCAGGCATCCTGCTCACCAGATTCGCCTCCTCACAGTTCCCCACCGGTGAGTGTGTTTCTCCTTTTGCACCATTCTTTGCAAACTCTAGAGACTAGTGTGTGTGTGAAAATCCCAGGAGAACAGCAGTTTCTGACATACTCAAACCCCCCTGTCTGCCACCAACAATCATTCCACGGTCAAAGTCACTGAGATCACATTTTTACCCCATTCTGATGGTTGATGTGAACATTAACTAAGCTCCTGACCCATATCTACATGACTGTTTGCATTGCACTGCTGCCACACAATTGGCTGATTAGGTAATGGCATTAATAAGTAGGTGTGATAAAGTAAAAATGTTCCTAATAAAGTGCTTGGTGAGTGTAGCTTTCCTCTTTTTTCCTGAGTTTGAAAGTGTGTGAGCGTGCAGTGAGTGTGCAGTGTGCAGCGTGCAGACACAGAGTCCAGCTGTCAGTGTTGTGACTAGCGGCCGTTGTCACCTCTCTTTCAGGGGCCCAGTTTGCAGAGGAGCCCGCCCCGATGCCGGCCCCCCCCTTCGGAGAATACAGTCAGTATCAGTGAGGGAGGGGCCGCCCTCACCCACCCCTAGGCCTTTTAAAATATCTCCACAGATCTGACTCGAAAGAAAATTCTGGAACTTCTTCAGAAGGAACTCTGCAGTGCATCCCAACTTCAAGGATTTCATTTTTTTACTGATTGTTTTTTTTTTTTTTTCCTGAACCATCATTGCCATCTGCCTGTTAAAAAGCCTCACCTGTTGCATGTTCCCCACGATCAGTGTGTGAATGTTGGTGGTCAGCACCGGAATGGAAATGTCGTCAGGGCCCATGCAGTTGGGTGGCATAGAGGGGGTTATATTGGGATTTAGGAGACAATGGAACTCTAGTCTTTAACATGCTTCAGTGTCCTGGTGGGATTATTTCAGCTGTCAGCAGGCTGACTTCCGCTTTTACGTATTCTGGAAACGTACGGCTAACCGTTTTTTTAAATCGGGGTTTCAGTTGACGTGCCCCATTTCTGTGGCACTTTTCTGTTGATTCAATTTGACATACTGAGGGAGGAGCATTAGTGCACTAAAAAAATCTTTTAGCTGGGCAATCAATCCAGCATCCCAAATGTTGAAAATATTAATACAAAACAGGTCAAACACCATGAAGTACAGTGCTGAGGGAGTATTATCTTTTATTTGAGTTTAAATTACATTTTTGACAGCTGGAAAGAGGTTATGTTTAGTACCTTGCATAAGGGTGCGATGGCAGGGCTTTGCATGCGAAGCAAATGTATGACCTCCCTGTTTTTGAGGGCCACTGTTAGTCAGGGCTCTTGTCATTGGCCTAACGCCCCCCCCTCCACCTTCACCACCACCACCTCACCTCCCCACATTCAGCGCCGGTGGTAACAAGACCCAATTCTCTATCTGTTTTGCCACATACTCACTTCCTCATTGCAAACAAATTCACATCATTTGATTGTAAAATCACTTGAAATACTCTGAAACGGTGACTTCCGTTTTCAGATCACTTGGTGTCAAACAATTCCAGGATCTGAAATGGGTCTTGGATGTGGCAGCTCCTTTTTTATCCGTCACGGAAATTTGCGGTGCTATTGTCTGTGTAGTTTCCTCCCCTAAACCAGCCCACATTTCTGTTGTGACCAGAGCTTTCACAGGGTCGGTAAATGTGATTTCTTCATAAGGCTGAAAACTGGACTGAGTGAGAAGCGGTCGCCTAGTGCAGCAGGTGTGATCTTCTCTTGAGTCATATCTATAGTGTGTTGAACGAGCCTGCTGTGATGTCAGTTTGAACTGGGTTTCTGATGAGATACCCTCTGCAGATCCTCTCTCTCCTAGCAAGTAAGTCCTTGTCTTTTGTATTTCCTCAAGCAAAGTTTTTGTTTTTTCCAGAATCCCTAAGGTACTTTAGAGGATGGAACAGACACTGGGCAGAAACGTCTCCCTTTGTAGCTTCATAGGCTGGTGTTGCATGCTGCCATGATGTGATTTGCATTGCTTTTGATTGTCTTAGGTATTTGACATTCATCAAATAGACCTGAAACCAATTGTAATTCTTTTTAAGCCTATATATTTTAAGAGATTTTTAAGGGAATGTATATAGTTTTTGCAGCAAAGTACATTTTCTGCACCTAATTTTGCTTCACTGAAAATGACTAATGGTTCAGCGACTTTATTAATACTTACATGAAAGTACATGTAATGTACACAATCATTAGTTTCAATCAATATTTTTATGACAGTTTGACGTTGAGTTCATGTATTTCTGCACAAACACAGTTTAGCAAACTCATATCGGTAATTTCTGGCCCTCCTGAAATCATTTTGTGATGAAAATTTCAAACACGTACATTTATTTTACTTATTATTTATTCAGCAGGAAGCTGCATTGAGATCCGGAATCTCTTTTTCAAAACAGACCTGGCGAAGGTAGCAGCCAACACAGTATAAATTTACAGTACATAATAAAATTACATGTAACATATAAAGCATTTGTAAAACTTTTGGCCAGATTTTTCGTGTTAGTTTTGTGTTTGATAACGCAGCTGAATTAACTTTTAAAATCTGAAAAAAGAAATTGTACTTTTTTGTTTATGTTTTTGCCGGTGCATTAAGTTCACTGGACAGCAATGGGCGATGTACTTGAAGCACATGGAACTGAAGGTGGAGATTTACACATCAGGTGTCCATATCCAGATGATTATCTGCATCTACCAAAGTATGTCTGCCGTCATCCATGTGGGAGAAGGGATGTTCTTATCAGAAGTGATACGTCGGCTGTCAGTGAACGCGCTGGAAGATTCCTCCTGCATGACAATTCCCTCTGGCGTTTTTTCACTGTGACCATGATAAAACTGAGTCTACAGGACACAGGCCTCTATTACTGTGGAATAGAAACATGGGGCAGAGACTGGAAGGTCAAAGTAACAGTGACTGTCAGTAAAGGTATAACTTACCCAAACCTTGCCTTTCCATTCTTTCTTTGTATGTGCATGCCACAATAATTCTACTGTATCCGCTCTATAACAGCCATGAGTTATGTGCATAAGTCAAAAAGAGGCGCTGATTGGTAATTGTAATATGTGCTGATACTTTAGAGTTAGGAATACATGACTGCCTTCAGTACCCCAGTTCATTGCTGAGCACAACGCACTGAAAAGTGTCATCTCATTTTGAGTAAACATTTGAGCGCTTATCTGGATACATATTAAAATAATAACTGCTTTGGTTGACACCCTGTGGTCGGGAGATTGATGCATGTTTTTATGCTTGTGCAGCAACGGTTCCTGCAGCCACACTGCTCCCCTCTGCTGTTCAGAGTGGCGGGGGTTCACCACACAGCAGCTCCGTCAGACCGACCGGAACTGCCTTCAGTGCTGAGCAAGAATGGAGAGTCCCTTTCTCCACACCTCCCTGTGAGAATGCCCTCTCCCTCTCTCTCTCCCTCTCTCTCTGTCTCCCTCTCTCCCTCTCTCCCCTCTCCCTCTCCCGCTCTCTCTCCCTCTCCCTCTCTCTCCCTCTCTCTCTATGCATATACACACGCATATGCACACAGACACCTAGCATTCTATGATACTAATCATTTAGTCTTTTCCTGATTTCTATTAATCCTGTATTATTCATGGATGAACGGGAAACCACTACCAATAGCCTACATGCATTTAAGAGTTGAATTTCAGCAGGATAAACTCTAGATAGCCTGAATCTATTAAATACATATACATATGCAGACAACTCCTCCCATATGTGGCAGTATGGCACAATGTTTGCATCTGCGTCATGATCAAAAAATGTGCATGTGATTTTAGAGTAACCCGAGAGATATATATCAAAAACTCAACTCGTGAGTTTGTGAGCGGTGCGTCCCCCATGCATTTGCCAGCCGTTCTTGCTTGCCTTTCATTCAGATCTGAACATGCAAACATCTTAACCAAAAGAACCAAAATAAGCCGTATACTGTAAATGAGTGCAGTTTTAGGAAGTCATAGCTATGATCTTGCACAAACCTGCTCATTTGGCTGCAGATATATTCTTGGACATATATCATTTAAGCCCACACATGACATTTGACACTATCTGGGGTACTGGTCAAACTGGTTAGTTTCAGAAATGTAATACCTTACAGTATATGAAATATAGGCATATGTACTGTATATAGTAAGTCTATTATTTAAAAAGGCACAGTGCTTCTTCAAATACACTGAAATTCCTTCATATGTTGAGAGTCCTTTTCTGTTATATTTTTTAAATAAAAAGTATTTCACTAAAATGCAGGTCTAAGATACAGCTATGTTATGCTTTAGAGAGAAGTAAAATAATTTCACTCGAGTTTTATGTGGATCCATCATTTCTTGATTGTAACATTCAATAAGTGATCTTCTACTGCCTTCTTTTACAGATTACTCAATGGAAACTGCCACAGTCCGACTGATATTGGATGGAAACAACGGTAATTGGAATTAAACCTTTGAATTGAGTTTTAGATTCATTCAAGGTTTCACAGTAGAGGGTAGAATGCTGCACTAGCAGAAGCACCGGCACTATAGTGCATCAAATGATGATGGGTTTTTAAGGGAAATGCATTCATTACAGGGTCAAATATGTCTGATAAAAAATACTTTGGCATAGATTATTGGATTATTGCAGAATCATTGCAGAAATAATCCAAATTATAGCACTGAAATGGGCAAAGCCCTTTTAATGTTATTCATCTTAAATCTAAAATCTAAAAATCTTTTTGCAAAATTGAATGTGTGAATTGCTTCTGCATGTGTCATGGACCTTCAAAAAAGATTGAACTTCCTGAACTCCTGCTTTCTGTTAGGTGTTGCAGACAGCCTTGTTGTGGTTGGTGCAGCTCTGGGTGTGTTGACGTGTCTAATTATGGCTGCTCTTGCGGTCCTTCTCAGAACAAGATCAGTTTCAAAATCACTTGGTAAGACCAACCACCATACACAGTTTGGAAAACGTTACTGATCAAAACCATCCAACATTTTACTCATCACTGGGTGCTTAGGCAGAAACTTGTGTACTTGCGCTGACAGTTAATAAGTTAAAAAAATTACATTCAAGCCCCGTATTTCAGTTTGTTGAAAGAAGCCTGGTCATACCACCAAGTGCTTTAATAAAGGATTAGGGACCTATTGCATCATTTAAACCTGGTTTTCTATACCCTTAAATCCAGCGGACTTGTCTGTCTCTGTGGACAATGTACAGGTAAGTAGCATCTTATTTCTAAACCCTTATTATTGTACGCATACATTCATAATGAGAAGAAAAATATAGAAGCACGCATCAAAATGAACGGAAAAATCAGGGAAAAGAATTATGAGCCTGATTATAAAAGGCAAACCACCAACTGGAAAGAAAAAAAACTGGGTTCAGGCACACTTAAATACTAGGCTATATAGGTATTGGCAATGGATGGCTTTATTATGAGCTCAAACGTAAAAGAAACACTAATTGCTATGAATTTTTACCTTTGATACATTTTTAATCCAGAGGCAGTTCATCTCCCAGATTCCAGTCAAGACGTTCTGGAGAGTTACTGGCTCTGCTGGTTTTTGAGTGAGGCCAGTGAAATTAACCGCTTTAAAAACTCAATTACCCATAAGTACTGAATAACAGAGCACCAGTACCAGAATTTAGGATCCCTGATACATTTTGATAGCAGTTATGCCATCTTCTCAATTATGAGCAGGGCATACCACATCCTCATACACCCCAGAATTAGACACTTTTCAAGGTACTAATTATAATTAATTAACATGACGTGGAACAGATCTGTTATGAACAGTGCCCTAGACCGTGTAAAAGTGTTCTATTGGCTCCAACTTGTCTCCCTCAGGATGAAGAGGACCCTGAGCATCTGTATGATGAATACAATGACACAGTTGTTTACAGCACTATTGGTCTGCCCCAGGAGGATTCTGAGCAGGCGTACTGCATGGTGCAGTTCTCAGACCTTCCATCAAATGAGAATGACCTGTACTCACTGGTGATGTCTCATTGAGGGAAGATTGCCTCCCGGCCTGTTTATGTTAGTGTTTCAGGTGTTTCAGTCGTTGAATGGCTAGAAGGTCCACATGTCTGGTGTCCAATACAAAATTGGGGTACGGACCCACCCAATTTTGTGGGTGGTCTGTGGCAAAACAATTCCTGGGCCTGGGTTGTCTGTGCTGAATTTTGTTAAAATGATTTTGGTTTAATTGCTCATTTTCTAAACAGCTGTATTATGTATGTGTTGGACCACAGTGAAATGATGAAAAGGCACATAGTCTGCTTGCGATCACTGAGGCACTCCACTCTGCCAAAGCCAAATCCCTCTCCTCTGCTCTCTGCTCTCATTGCTGACTGGGATGGGTGTCACAGGGTCTGGACTGGCATGGTTTTCCTCCTACCTCTCTGGTCGCTCCTACCAGGTGACTTGGAGGGGCTCAGTCTCTGACCCTCACCCCCAACAGTCCCGCAGGGTTCAGTTTTTGGTCCTCTCCTCTTCTCTCTATACAGTCCCGGCCAAAAGTTTTGTCGCATGAGTGGACAAAAGTGACAATTGCTAATTACCCAACTCTTAATTAGCTAATACAGTTAGGCAGCAACACAAATTAATCATTAGTGTCTAAAGTTTATTTAGACACTAGCAAAACTAAAATTTCATAGATGTTCATAAGGTTTATTGCTTGATAATGATGAACAAGCCAGGTTCTACCTGGACAAAAGTCTTGTCGCAAATCAAATTATAATCAATACATTTTATCTTTCTCAAAAAGTAAATAAAATACCAAATGAAAAATCAGTCTAGTATTTCATCATGGACTATAAGTTAAGAAATTAATATCTTGTACGGGTTCCTTTGGCCTGCAGAACAGTTGACATCCGGTTTGGCAGAGAGTCGTAGAGCTTGTTGATGAAGTCGTCGGGGATTGCATGGAAGTCCACCTTGCAGGCATCCCAAAGCTCCTCCAAGTTGTTTGGCTTGGTCCTCCAAGCTTCCTCCTTCATTCTTCCCAAGATATTCTCAATAATATTCATATCTGGATACTGTGCTGGCCATCCCTGAAGGACCTTGATCTTCTTCCCCCAGCTCCATCCTGTTGAAAGAGCTGACCCCTTTTGTAGTTGGGAATGTACTGGAAGGCAAGAACCTGTTGATATTTGGCACCGTCAATGTTACCATCCACCTTACAGATCTCCCTGGCACCTCCGTATTGATCTTTCCACCTCCAAATTTGACTGTCTTCTGGGTGAACTGACGATTCATCTGAAAAATCAATTTTTCGCCACTTTTCTGCTGTCCAACCTTCCGTCAGGCTGTGGGCCTTGGCGTACGCAACACGGTTTCTTAGCTGTCATTTAGTAACAATTTTGAAATGTAATTTTGCTAGCTTCTAATAAATTTTAGACACTTATGATTAATTTGTGTTGTTTCCTAACTTTATTAGCTAATTAAGAGTTGGGTAATGAGCAATTGTCACTTTTGTCCACTCATGCGACAAAACTTTTGGCCGGGACTGTACACCATGTCTCTTGGTTCTGTTATCTCTTCCCCTGGCTTTTCTTACCATTCTTATGCCGACACCCAACTCTTTCTTTCCTTCCCCCCCAATACCCACCACACAGATCTCTGCCTGCTTGGCTAATATCTCTGCGTGGATGACTTCTGGCTTTCTGTTTATCATCCATCACTGTTCATTGCATTTCGTCATCCCCTGTTATGTCTGTGTCAGGATGTTATCGAGCCATAGTCACCCCTGTCTGCGTGCTGCACTATTCGGGTCGTTTCGAAGATTTCCAGGTTTCGATGATTCCTTCCCAGTCTCGCATTTCCTTACTTTCTGCTTTTCTCGCTAGTTAATGTTGTATAGCACTATTCTTACTAACAACTACTAATTTTGATATTGTACAGTACTAATTATATGAATACATTTACTGTCTGTCTAACTAATAAACTAACAGTCACTTAATTTGGATTGTTTAGATTTAATCGTGTTACTAACTCACTAACGTTATCTCTCGTTTTCAAGTCTGCTCTGTAACTCCGCCTGTCTGTTCTATCACTGACTACTTGCTTAGTTTCAGCGAAGTGTTCGCACCTGTCTCTCACTATCACTACGTCTCCTAACTCTACACAATTGTCTACTCCTTAATCCGGAGCCACGTTTTCGTTTCCCCCTTGTTATTGTTTCATTACCCCATTATGTTCTTGATTTGTTCAGCCCTCCTCACTCCCGTGCTCCGACAAGTATGTCTCTTCCCCTCATGTATTTAAGCCCCAGTCTCTGCTTGATACCTTGTCAGAACGTTGATCAATTTTCATTGCCATTGACACCAAGTTTGCCTTACCCTTCTGTTTTGTTTGCCTTTTGATTATTTGGTTATTTTTATTTTTCCTTCCGCCTTCATTGACTTCGTTTTTGCCTAGCCCTTTTTGTACTTCAGCCTGTGATTTTCAGATTATAGACTCCTGCTTTGTTTTTTGACCATTCTTTTGCATCTCGATTCTGGCATTGTTTGAACTCTTATTACCTGGCTTGAAATTGGACTGAATAAAGACAAAGGTTTTTGCATACTCCCTGGTCTGCGTCTGGGTCCTCTGAACGGTACCTCACACAGTCAGCCTCCACACCACAGCCAGTCAGGCCCCAGTCAGCCTCACAGACAGGCCCACAGAGAGCCTCCATGCAGTGCAGAGATTGAGGCAGAAAAAGCCCATTCCCTGATAAACAAATCACTTCCAATTCACACATCAGTTCCCTCTCTCCGAGTGAAGCTTAGCAGAGCATTGTTGTCTCTTGATTGGGAAGAGTCCAAAGGCATAGGTTTGATTTTGACATTGGTAGGGACACAAATGGGGGAGGTAACCCCCACTGGAAGCTGAGGTGTTTTGCATTGACGATAGCCTTCTGCCCATCATTGCATGTCATCTAGAGCCTTTATTTATAGATAATTATGGTGGCCAACACACTCAGACACAATGGTGTAGCACATGTAGTAATGAATCTTTTACTCAAATATGCCAGATGAATGGGACTTTGAAGAGCACATTTTAAGGCAGGTACTGTTTCCTATTCAAACCAATGATCTGTAAACATATATTTACATTCAAAATCCATCCATCCATTCTCTGAACCCGCTTATCCTGAACAGGGTCGCAGGGGGGCTGGAGCCTATCCCAGCATACATTGGGCGAAAGGCAGGAATACACCCTGGACAGGTCGCCAGTCCATCGCAGGGCACACACCATTCACTCACACACTCATACCTATGGGCAATTTAGACTCTCCAATCAGCCTAACCTGCATGTCTTGCATTATTGTAAGACTAATAAAATGTTGAAGATTGGTGGGATTAATTATTGTGACTAATATAAAATTGAACGACAAATTTTTATTCAAAATACATTGCCGTCATGTTCCAGTTTATTCTCCTTCACTTGTCTACAAATACACCTTTGCCGTTCTCTCACTGCTTAACAATAAATAAATTTAAAATGCATTCATCATATTAAAATGCACCAGATGCCTCCAAATTGCATCAGAAAAAAATGCCAGGGGACATCATCTGAACCCCCCTGGCCGGCTACTTTTTCTCTTTGGCCAACTACTTACATTTCTGGGGAACACTGCAAACTCTAGAGACTAGTGAGCATGAAAATCCCTGGAGATCAGCAGTTCCTGAGATACTCAAACTACCCTGTCTGCCATGAATAATCATTCCATGGTCAAAGTCACTTAGATCACATTTCTTCCCCATTCTGATGGTTGATGTGAACATGACCCGTATCTGTTTTGTTATGTTACAGCCTTACTCCAAAATGGAATAAATTCATTTTTTTCCTCAAAATTCTACACACAACACCCCATAATGACAACATGAAAGAAGTTTTTTTGAATTTTTTGCACATTTATTAAAAATAAAAAATCTAAGAAATCACATGTACATAAGTATTCACAGCCTTTGCCATGAAGCTCAAAATTGAGCTCAGGTGCATCCTGTTTCCACTGATCAACCTTGAGATGTTTCTACAGCTTAATTAGAGTCCACCTGTGGTAAATTCAGTTGATTGGACATGATTTGGAAAGGCACACACCTGTCTATATAAGGTCCCACAGTTGACAGTGCATGTCGGAGCACAAACCAAGCATGAAGTCAAAGGAATTGTCTGTAGACCTCCGAGACAGGATTGTCTCGAGGCACAAATCTGGGGAAGGGTACAGAAATATTTCTGCTGCTTTGAAGGTCCCAATGAGCACAGTGGCCTCCATCATCCGTAAATGGAAGAAGTTCGGAACCACCAGGACTCTGCCTAGAGCTGGCCGCCCGTCTAAACTGAGCAATCGGGGGAGAAGGGCCTTAGTCAGGGAGGTGACCAAGAACCCGATGGTCACTCTGTCAGAGCTCCAGCGTTCCTCTGTGGAGAGAGGAGAACCTTCCAGAAGGACAACCATCTCTGCAGCAATCCACCAATCAGGCCTGTATGGTAGAGTGGCCAGACGGAAGCCACTCCTTAGTAAAAGGCACATGGCAGCCCACCTGGAGTTTGCCAAAAGGCACCTGAAGGAATGAGAAACAAAATTCTCTGGTCTGATGAGACAAAGATTGAACTCTTTGGCGTGAATGCCAAGCGTCATGTTTGGAGGAAACCAGGCACCGCTCATCACCTGGCCAATACCATCCCTACAGTGAAGCATGGTGGTGGCAGCATCATGCTGTGGGGATGTTTTTCAGCGGCAGGAACTGGGAGACTAGTCAGGGTTGAGGGAAAGATGAATGCAGCAATGTACAGAGACATCCTGGATGAAAACCTGCTCCAGAGCGCTCTTGACCTCAGACTGGGGCGATGGTTCATCTTTCAGCAGGACAACGACCCTAAGCACACAGCCAAGATATCAAAGGAGTGGCTTCAGGACAACTCTGTGAATGTCCTTGAGTGGCCCAGCCAGAGCCCAGACTTGAATCCCATTGAACATCTCTGGAGAGATCTGAAAATGGCTGTGCACCGATGCTCCCCATCCAACCTGATGGAGCTTGAGAGGTGCTGCAAAGAGGAATGGGCATTAAAAAATGTGGGAAAAGTGAAGCGCTGTGAATACTTTCCGGATGCACTGTATAGCTGACACCCCCCCCCCCCCCCCAGGGGTGCACAACAAGGGCCGATCCTGTGGTGGGAATTTAAATTTATTCCTGTAAGAAAACACTCAAGAGACAGAGACAGTAAATAAAATCCAATCTTTACTATTCGCATAGGGTCCACGCCCCTTTTGAATATTAATATTCCCAATGATCAATATTCAAAGACAATCCACCACTCTTCTCCTTACTACAGATTGTTTATTCATATCTCCCCCCTTCAAGGTACTGTCTATGCAGATACATGTTCTCCAAACATTCCAGCATGGTGTATACACAGGGGCCTGTGCAATTAACTGCGCGTCTGAGAAATCTATTTTATCTTGTTTTAACTCCCTATTTCCAGGAAGATAATCCCCATGGTAGCTTCCATCATGAGGTCTTTTGTTTTTGGTTCTGTCTTGTCTTGGTCTCAGGCACCAAGACAAGATAATCCAGAACACACAGTTAATGGCCGTGGCCTTGGAGGCCCATGGTACAGACAGGGAGAGACATCTCCACTCACACAGTTACAGAAAATAATATTCATTAGCACAAAGCAAGTTATGGTACTTTAACAATTATGTATTATCTGGATCACTCCAGCATAAGCAACTAATAATAGGATAAGCAATTAATAATAAAATAATCACATGAATATATAATTTCAACAACATTTCCCTTCTCTTTTTAATTGATTATCCGCTAACATGCCACTCCTCTCGATTTTTGGCATGTGCTTCATTCACAGGAAAATACTTAATTGTTGAAACAGGTCATTTAATTCTATCACATGTTGGTATGGTCTCTCCGACGTGTCAGACGGAGCGGTCACTTCATTGACGTCCTGTCACATAAACATCTGATATTGTAGGTTAGCACTCAACATTTTTGATATCAATCCTTTAATTATGGGAACCCCACAGCAGCTGCAGAAGAACAGTACTGCGAATCCTGCTACTATGAGGGTCAGTACAGATGTTATTGCTGCTTTCCACCCCCCAGAAATGAGCCACTGACACCAGGAGTTATCATATACATAGTCGTTTTGTTGTGCATCCGACAGATCTTCTAAGCGCTGCAAAGCCTGATCTATTTCTCCGCTTTTCTCATCATTTGCTGGTATGTAAGTGCAACACGAGGCTCCCACGATATGACACACTCCCCCCTGCGCCGCCATCAACAGGTCTAGCACCATCCGATTTTGCAGTGTTATTAGCCGTAAAGCAGTCAACTGTCACTGTATGCTTCTAGTTATGTTGCTGGTCTCATTTATAAGTGTACTTAAACGGTAATTCACAGTCTCCAAACGTAGCATTATCTTCCCCACCCCTGTCCAAGGAAATACGGTGAGGGCTACCTTCTGTCCGGTTGTCCACAATTTTGCCTCATCTGGGACGTTGGTGCCCCAGATAGAATCATGAGGCGCACTGGCGTCTCGACTCCCCCGCGTGGTCTCACAATGTACGTGTGATCTCTCAATTGTATATAAACACATGCCCCTCCCCAGTTCGGTGGTAATGCCACGATGTCCACACAACCAATACCAACTGTCCACGGCTCTCGTCCCATTCCAATGCGGTGCCGATGGGTTACATAGCGTGCCATTTGGACTGTTCTCTTTACCGGTGGAAAAGGACAGTTCGGTTACGAGCGGATATCCACAGAAAATCAGTAATTTCCCCTGACACCCCTGGGTTACCTCCCACAAATTCAGTGCCATTTCCCTTGACACAAAACTTCTGCCCCGATTTATACTGGACTACCATGAGTGGAATGTTAGAAGTCATATTCCCCAATTTCAGATATCCATCTTTATCGGTACAATATTTTAAACCAGAATCCGTTATCAGGTCGAGTGGGGGTGTACTGGGATCCATTGATGTTAATGTACTACGAGCAGTGGATACCGCAATAGCGCACTTTACTGTATCATTCACACTTCGCGTGGGCGCTGCGACTTGTATCACCTCTAGCCTGGGTGTAGATATAGAGGCCGGCAATTGTGTGCACACATAACATTCAGTGCGGTTTGCAGAATGTGCTGATCTATTTGCATATCTCCACCATGACTTAGTAGCATATTGTCGTGAGCCACGGACCCCTTGCCGAGCTCAGACCTCACGTTCCCACGAGCAGTACCCCATGAGGAGGTGTCTCGGGGACGAACTCTCTTTTCCTTTAAGTACTCCGAATGTCCTGGAGCCCTGGTAAGTTCTACTGAACTTCCAGCCCAGTCTCGAAGTGAAGGGGGTGATGCAAATCTGGTATACGACTTCCTGTATTCACTGTATTCCTCTAAAAGAACCCTTATCACATATGATTATAGTAAGATATACTTTATTATAATCAATCAAAAGAATAGAGTTATACAGCTGACAGGTTAAACATCATCTTTCCGTTTGCTAATCACATACAAGTTTCATATACCCCTTTAGCTCTTTCTAATTTACCTTTCCACCAGATGTTAAATTCAAGGTACACCCCTCAAATACCCATCCTCTTTGGCCTTAGCCTTATCCTATAGCTCCCCCTTCTGGACGTTAAAATAAACTATTCCTAGAATATTATGTTCATCTAAACTCTAAAAACTTCTCTACATTTTTCTACCTTATATAGTATCTTAATGAAAAATAAAAGACATAAAAATAAAAGGAAACTTATAACGTTGCGTTGCTCTCTCTTCAACAGCCCATAGATATCTTCAACAGCGAAATCCTAAGAGGGTTTTTTCTTCTCTCTTCTTTTTTCTTATTTTTTCCTGCTTTTTAACGTCTTAAAGCTCACTCCTTATATATCCTTAACTTGTATAAAAGTGTCCCTTTTTTTGATAAGAAATGTCCCCAGTATACCGAGTGGAAAGACATTTATCTCTTATGCAACTTTTTTAATGAACATATTCATCACTGTTATTTGTCTCCCTGTCTAATCTCTCCTTGGACTCTCTCCAAACTTTGACATTATACAAGCCAGCAGTAAGTGCCTTCCACCATCTCAATACACTCTTCCGGTGCTCTTTTTTGTGGCACCTTAAGGGATCTACAAAGGACATCCAGCTAATAGCCAAGTGTAATTCATCACTTAACTCCTCCACTGTTAGTCCTTTGAATCTATCCGATAAATTATTCGTGCTATAATCAGGAAGGCCCTTAAAGTCTCTTAATCTTCTTTCGGTATTGACATCCCTTCCGTTTTCCTTATCTTTCCTACATTTTTCCATCTCCTCATACTCTTTGATCTCCCAATCATCTACATTGTTTTCCTCATCTTTTTGCTTTAGCCAGGCATTGTGCTCCTCCCCTGTAGGGTTGGGGTATTCCCCAACTGCTCGCTCAGCATGTTGAATCTCCTCCAAGGTCATGCTGGAACTCATTCTGTGCATGGCCTCAGTCAGAACTTTAACCTTGCTCCTTAGTACTCTAAATCTAAGTCCCCCGACTTCAGACTCCTCTGCTGACAATTATGGCTGCTCATTAGCTCTGAACCGCATATTTTTCCTCTTACGGGCGTTCTTGCTACCACCTCATTGGCGTGTGCGAGGGGTTAACAATGCATTCCTGCCTAACCCATCTCCCGTCAATCTCTCATCAGGGGGGCCTAGGGCTGAGTCCTCGACAATATATGTGTGCAGGATTTCCTGATTCAGCTAGGTAATCATTCGCCTCCAGATATCTTCTAGCCTTAGGCGAGGTTGGCATATGACCTTGCACTTACCATGCATGTCCCTAAGATCAACAGAAACAGGGAGGAGAGAGGCATCTCTGGGAACCGGTCTGGAGTCTCTACTGACTTGGAGTGTAAATAAGTTCTTCACCAGGTTTGAGACGGACGAGCTCTCTATGCCACGCCCCCCTTTGTAGCTGGACTCCCTCCAAGTCTATCCGGACCCTTTAATAATATTGAGATGCACCTACACACCAGCAACTGGAGGTGATACTACCTTACAGTGTGACTGATGTATCCACGTCTCTCTCTCCTGGATTCTCACTGCAGTAGGTGTGGTCAGGAGCACTTGACATGGACCCTTCCACATCGGTTCACTCCACTTTTTCTTTTTACCGACACTTTGCACCAGGATCCAATCTCCAGGCTTAATCTCGCCTGGTGGCAGCTCCGCTGGCAATCTGGGAGGAAGCACATTTCGAATCTCACTCTTATTAGGAACCTAGGCGGGTCAAGACTTCATTCCTAAATTCTGGCCCATTATCACTATATAATGCCTTTGGAATACCCCACCTAGGAATGATTTCTCTACTCAGACATTTTGCTACTGTGATTGCATCTATAGATGTGGCTGGGAAAGCTTTTACCCATTTAGAGAATGTATAAGATGTATAAAGTCCTTCACACCCCGTGTATTATAACTTTGCCATGTTGGGCATTTCTTAGAAAAGTTTTTTAAGTAAGTGGTGAGTCCAATGGTATAGTAACTTTGATCTATTACCCCTCTCATCCCTTCTCTTGATACATGGCACTGCCCATGTACCAAATGAGCAGCAATATGGAACCACCCCACAAAAACGGCTAAGGAAAATAAAGCAACCCTTAAAAAACCAGGGCGAATAACCCAACCAAAATGAGTGCTAAAAGGCGAGCGCTGCAAGGCGATCCCAAAATAACAACCTAGTATAAAAGACTAGGTAAGCAAAATAAAGAACCTTGAGTCGCAGCTCAGGAAAACGCACAAACTACATACCGGGGGCAACGTCCCTCACCCACAGGTTTACACGAGCCGAAAACCAGAGAAAACCAAAAGAACCTATAGGAAGGCGTTCGCAGTGTACACCACACTAGCGAGCAGAACACCTTCCTTACCTTATTTTCTTTTAAATTAATCGAAAACCCAAACCAGCACAATACCTGACTCCTATAATCACTGAGTCTACCGTGTGCTTTACCAGTGTGGTGACAGAGCGAACAGTGACACCAAACCCACGATGGCGTCTGAGGCTGCCATAGGGACGGCATATATCAAATCTAACAGTGGCTGCACAATCTGTGCATAGTCAGGAATCCAGCTCCGGCAGAAATTTACAGTACCCAAAAGTGACATCATGTCCTTTTTAGTTCTAGGTTTCGGCATCTGGGCTATTGCCAGTTGTCGCTCAGGCAATATAGTCTTTCCAGTTTTTGAAATGTTATGGCCCAAACATTGAACTGTTTCCTGCCACAGTTGCAATTTGCTTTTGTTTACCTTGTGACCTTGTGAAGCAAAAAATTTCAAACATGCCAAAGTATCTATTTTACATTGTTCCACCGTACGCAAGCAAATTAATATATCATCTACCTGTATTTAATTTGGCTCCCTTGAGGGGGAGTAAATTTCGCTATGTTTGCCTCCATTGCTTGCGTAAATATCGCTGGTGATTCCACATATCCCTGCGGACAACGCGTATATGTATATGTCTTTCGCTGAAGGAAAAGAAAGCATTTGAAAGGTCAATCACAGAAAAATCTGCAGATTGCGGTCACATATCATTTAAAATAGTATTGGGGTCCGGTGTGACAGGAGCCCTTGGAATTACCGCTGCATTTACTGCTTGTAAATCCTGCACTAATCTCCATTCTCCGTTCGCTTTACGGACTGGAAAAAGAGGCGTATTACAATGGAGAATTTGGGCAAGACACAATTACACCTTTATCAAATAATTCACGTATAACACGTCACTCAGCAGTTCCTCTTGTTCTAGAGTGAGGCATATTTTTTCTCACATCGGATTACTTTAATCGACTTCCCCCATAAGACGGACCCGTGTGCCGCGCAAATTCCATTGTAGTGGTATTGCAGTAATTCTTAGTTCAGGCGAGTACATTGTTATCGGAGAATCACAGCTCCCAGTTCTGTGCCCTCTGCGCAGAACGTACAACTGCTCCCATATCTTTCCAGTGCTTAGACGGAGCTTTCCCTAGTGAAATAAGGGGCGGTGCCCCACTCCGATATCCACAGTGATCGTCTGGCGACAACTGTAATGATACCACTGCTAACTCATCGGTGTAATAAATCCATAGAGCTGTTGCGGAAGTCGGGGTACCCAATTAAAATTTGGATTCGTATCTCGGAGCCGCTCAGCTTCTTCATGCGAATGAAGTGCTGCTTCCTAACCAAACTTTTTTAACAACTTTTTGTCATCACCTGCCCGCCTCATTATATCACGCATAAGTTTATTGGTATGGGCAGGCTTCAGCAGTCCACTAAAACCAAATTCCTTTACCCAAAATGATTCCCATTTCCCCGAACCATTATGCCGACACTCCACACTCTCCCCAGTCATAGTCAAAGTCACGTCATCTGTCCCACAACAGTCTTTACAACAGTTACAACAACACTCCCCTTTACTGTATATATTTATTTTTAGTTTTACTCTCTCTGTCTCACATAAACACAAGCCGAATTCAGGGATACCGTCACTCACCCGCCTGCTCCTCTGCTCTTTTGGAGAAACTCCCGACTGGCCTCCTACTTAGCCCAATGAGCATTGACTCGCTCCGGGGAGGTCTTTAGCTATATCGTCTCGCAGACGACCCGTGCACGGTTTGCAGTCAGCGCTGATTCTCCAGGGAGTGCAGGTGAGATATTGGTATCCCGGGCGAGCCCCCAATGTGGTGGGAATTTTAATTTATTCCTGTAAGAAAACACTCAGAGACAGAGACAGTAAATAAAATCCAATCTTTACTATGCGCATAGGGTCCAAGTTACATGCAAAAACAAGGACAAAGGTTTTTCTCCTTTGTCTGGATATATGTATGTGCAGAGCGCAACAAATGTACGCCCCCTTTGAATATTAATATTCCCAATGATCAATATTCAAAGACAATCCACCACTCTTCTCCTTACTACAGATTGTTTATTCATAGCTCCCCCCTTGAAGGTACTGTCTATGCAGATACATGTTCTTAAAACATTCCAGCTTGATACGCAGGGGCCTGTGCAATTAACTGCGCTTTCTGAGAAATCTATCTTATCTTGTTTTAACTCCCTATTTCCAGGAAGATAATCCCCATGGTAGCTTCCATCATGAGGTCTTATGTTTTTGGTTCTGCAGGCTCTCAGGCACCAAGACAAGATAATCCAGAACCCACAGTTAATGGCCGTGGTCTTAGAGGCCCATGGTACAGACAGGGAGAGGCATCTCCACTCACACAGTTACAGAAAATAATGTTCATTAGCTTTAATTTGAAGCAAGTAATGGTACTTTAACAATTATGTTATGTATATTACGCAGGTTTGTGTTCTAACCCAGCACAATAAGTCCCCTGCATCTATTTACCGAGGCCTTAATAAAAAAATATAGATTAAAAAAAGTTAATTAGTTGAATCAGTGGTCGTAGTGCGAGGCTAAAACAAAAATCTGCAGCCACAACTGCTGTTTTCTGCTTTATATTGTGAATTGTGTTGTGACGTAAATAAATTGAAACGCATTTGTTATTTAGCTGATACTTTTTTGATATTTTTTAGGCCTTTTTTCAGCTTTATTGGACAGTATATAGTATAGGGAGACAGGAAGAATGGGAGCGAGAGAGAGGGGAAGACATGCGACAAATGTCAGACGGTCGGATTCGAACCGCCGACATCACGGCTCGCAATGAGCATACGGTCAGCGCTCTACAGGTTGCGCCACCGAGACACCCTAGTGGATACTTTCATCCAAAGCGTCTTACCATTGATTCGACTAAGCGGGTGACAATCCCCTGTGTGGATCTGATCATGGCTACACTTGAACCACCAACCTTCGGGGGTTCCAGTCATATACCCTTGGCACTAGGCTCCAGGCTGCTATATCGTTCTGTTCTTTTGCACCACGATGTTTAGCTTCCATGATCAGCTGGAGCATAGACGGCCGAGACGGGTTGGGTTGGGGCGGAGGAGGAGTTTTTTTGACCGGTCGCTGCCCCCCCAGGCAGCTTCGCGATGTGGGGAGGCCTGTTCTCCCTGATCGACTGCAGGCTGGTGAAGGTGCGCGGGAAGGAGGACCCCTGGAACTCCATCACCAGCGGAGCCATGACCGGCGCCATCCTCGCTGCCAGAAGTGAGTCCCGTTCCCGCGGAAACCCACAGGGCGGGGCAGCGCTTGTCTGTGTTCGATTGTCATGCGCGCAGACACTCTAAAAATGTTTAAAGGTACCAGATGTAATTTTGGACTTCTCACGGTCGAGAGAGATATTGCAGCAACAAACACCCTCAAACTACAACACTGTTTATCCCTCCGCCTTCTCTGTGAATGCGCTGACGTTGAAACGCCTGTGGCATTTGGCTGTAATTGGCTGTGGCAATTAGAACCAATTTTCAACCAACAAGCTTGAATTATTGTACAGTTATACAATGTTTTGGTACAGAGTGTCGGCCCGTCAACTGTATATTTTGAAACCCGAATTTAAGGACTATAAACACAGGCAGAGGGCGAGTCAACATGTCAGTGAGCCTTTTTCAATGGTAGGAAGGGATTTACAATAGTCTTGTAACAATGTTTTAACACAAAAATCTTGTACCTTTAACCCTTTCAGTCCCGTATGGCACTCAAGCGTAACTACAGTAAAAGCCCAAACTGCCATCTGGCACTCTCAAACTTATACCTTTCCAAACAATCAAAATGACTGCTATACTGTTGTTTTGAGCCCCTATTAAGACCATTCAAGCTTGACTTTCTCCATTTTCCCAGCCACAGCTGAAGCCCACTTGGTATTTGGGTGGAGCCACTACATATTGGGCTTGGGGCTGAAAGAGCTGGCTCATAGTTTGTTAAATTGGACATTTTGATAATGATTATCTGCAGCAGCTTGCGATTCCACATGCGTGTGTCCTTGGTGATTCACTGTGGGCAGATATGAGTGAAATACAGTTTATGTGTAGAGCGGTTTTGGAACAATTTAATTGGCTGGAACAAAATGGGGTTTATCACCCTGGCTGTAGGCTCTGTTTGTAGGTACCTGTTTTCTTAGAGGGGAGGTTTGTGCTTTGCCTCACAGACTTCAATGGAAACCTATTTTACATCCTGACCAGGCCTTGTTTGATGAGACACAGCTAAATGTGTCCGTGTGCCTTGTAGCAGCTGGGCTCCAGCTAAAGTGGGTCCCCACTGTACTCCAGCGCTGATCTTTGAACTCCCCTCTTGGGTCGATTAGACGTCGCGATAGCCCTTCCCCTTAGCCAGGGCTATATTTAGCGTGTATTTGCACACGCACTCAAGAACTAAACCACAAGCTTCCAGAAAGATTGGATGCACAGTGTGTGTACGTTTTCTTTTGTTCACTTGTGTGCAGTTTCCAGGGTGAAAATAATGCACACATTAGTATTTATAATAATAATAATAATAATAATAATAATAATAATAATATTAATACTAGAAATAATAATAATAATAATACAGGTCTATTATAGAGAGGAACCAAGGGAAACCAAACATGCCCTAGACTAATGTCTCGGTGTCAGGAGTTGTAGTAATGTAGTGTAATTCAGGCTTAGTGGTGTGAGTCATGATCTGTGTCGGCTCACGTAAAGGTCCACAGTGTAATGTCAGTGGCTAATATAATGCGAAGAAGTCAAAGCTATGGTATAATAGTATAGAATTATTCTGCTAAGAAAAAATAACAATAAAAATCATTTCAAAGGAAAAATAAATATTGAAAATAAGTATCGGCCAACACTAGTTCCGTTTTCGTCTTTGTCTTGTTTTTAATAACGGACGTTTTGGAGTCCTTTTTATGAGCTGATCACCTTGGAAACGAACTCATAACTCACTTGTCCGGACATCAAAATTAATAGTTAGCTTGCGTTTTGCCAAATGCATAACTACCTCAGATGTACTCGACATTGCCACAGCGGGCAAACTGCAAGGGGAACAAAGGCTCTGTATCATAGACTTCAGTTGAATAAGCAAAGCTGTTGCCCTGGTAACCAAGACGCCAGTGCAAGACTTTAAATACTACAAGTCCCACAATCCCCCGTGGTACTCGGTTTCCGTCCGGGAAGTGGCCGAACGGTCTGTGGAAATGACGCGGCGTGCCTTTAAGAGCGCAGAGCAGGGTGTAAGGTGGGCGTGTTCTCCGCAGATGGGCCCATTGCCATGGTGGGCTCGGCGGCGATGGGCGGAATCCTGCTGGCGCTGATCGAGGGTGCAGGCATCCTGCTCACCAGATTCGCCTCCTCACAGTTCCCCACCGGTGAGTGTGTTTCTCCTTTTGCACCATTCTTTGCAAACTCTAGAGACTAGTGTGTGTGTGAAAATCCCAGGAGATCAGCAGTTTCTGACATACTCAAACCCCCCTGTCTGCCACCAACAATCATTCCATGGTCAAAGTCACTGAGATCACATTTTTACCCCATTCTGATGGTTGATGTGAACATTAACTAAGCTCCTGACCCATATCTACATGCACTGCTGCCACACAATTGGCTGATTAGGTAATGGCATTAATAAGTAGGTGTGATAAAGTAAAAATGTTCCTAATAAAGTGCTTGGTGAGTGTAGCTTTCCTCTTTGGCTAACCGTTTTTTTCCTGAAAGTGTGTGAGCGTGCAGTGAGTGTGCAGTGTGCAGCGTGCAGACACAGAGTCCAGCTGTCAGTGTTGTGACTAGCGGCCGTTGTCACCTCTCTTTCAGGGGCCCAGTTTGCAGAGGAGCCCGCCCCGATGCCGGCCCCCCCCTTCGGAGAATACAGTCAGTATCAGTGAGGGAGGGGCCGCCCTCACCCACCCCTAGGCCTTTTAAAATATCTCCACAGATCTGACTCGAAAGAAAATTCTGGAACTTCTTCAGAAGGAACTCTGCAGTGCATCCCAACTTCAAGGATTTCATTTTTTTACTGATTGTTTTTTTTTTTTTTTCCTGAACCATCATTGCCATCTGCCTGTTAAAAAGCCTCACCTGTTGCATGTTCCCCACGATCAGTGTGTGAATGTTGGTGGTCAGCACCGGAATGGAAATGTCGTCAGGGCCCATGCAGTTGGGTGGCATAGAGGGGGTTATATTGGGATTTAGGAGACAATGGAACTCTAGTCTTTAACATGCTTCAGTGTCCTGGTGGGATTATTTCAGCTGTCAGCAGGCTGACTTCCGCTTTTACGTATTCTGGAAACGTACGGCTAACCGTTTTTTTAAATCGGGGTTTCAGTTGACGTGCCCCATTTCTGTGGCACTTTTCTGTTGATTCAATTTGACATACTGAGGGAGGAGCATTAGTGCACTAAAAAAATCTTTTAGCTGGGCAATCAATCCAGCATCCCAAATGTTGAAAATATTAATACAAAACAGGTCAAACACCATGAAGTACAGTGCTGAGGGAGTATTATCTTTTATTTGAGTTTAAATTACATTTTTGACAGCTGGAAAGAGGTTATGTTTAGTACCTTGCATAAGGGTGCGATGGCAGGGCTTTGCATGCGAAGCAAATGTATGACCTCCCTGTTTTTGAGGGCCACTGTTAGTCAGGGCTCTTGTCATTGGCCTAACGCCCCCCCCTCCACCTTCACCACCACCACCTCACCTCCCCACATTCAGCGCCGGTGGTAACAAGACCCAATTCTCTATCTGTTTTGCCACATACTCACTTCCTCATTGCAAACAAATTCACATCATTTGATTGTAAAATCACTTGAAATACTCTGAAACGGTGACTTCCGTTTTCAGATCACTTGGTGTCAAACAATTCCAGGATCTGAAATGGGTCTTGGATGTGGCAGCTCCTTTTTTATCCGTCACGGAAATTTGCGGTGCTATTGTCTGTGTAGTTTCCTCCCCTAAACCAGCCCACATTTCTGTTGTGACCAGAGCTTTCACAGGGTCGGTAAATGTGATTTCTTCATAAGGCTGAAAACTGGACTGAGTGAGAAGCGGTCGCCTAGTGCAGCAGGTGTGATCTTCTCTTGAGTCATATCTATAGTGTGTTGAACGAGCCTGCTGTGATGTCAGTTTGAACTGGGTTTCTGATGAGATACCCTCTGCAGATCCTCTCTCTCCTAGCAAGTAAGTCCTTGTCTTTTGTATTTCCTCAAGCAAAGTTTTTGTTTTTTCCAGAATCCCTAAGGTACTTTAGAGGATGGAACAGACACTGGGCAGAAACGTCTCCCTTTGTAGCTTCATAGGCTGGTGTTGCATGCTGCCATGATGTGATTTGCATTGCTTTTGATTGTCTTAGGTATTTGACATTCATCAAATAGACCTGAAACCAATTGTAATTCTTTTTAAGCCTATATATTTTAAGAGATTTTTAAGGGAATGTATATAGTTTTTGCAGCAAAGTACATTTTCTGCACCTAATTTTGCTTCACTGAAAATGACTAATGGTTCAGCGACTTTATTAATACTTACATGAAAGTACATGTAATGTACACAATCATTAGTTTCAATCAATATTTTTATGACAGTTTGACGTTGAGTTCATGTATTTCTGCACAAACACAGTTTAGCAAACTCATATCGGTAATTTCTGGCCCTCCTGAAATCATTTTGTGATGAAAATTTCAAACACGTACATTTATTTTACTTATTATTTATTCAGCAGGAAGCTGCATTGAGATCCGGAATCTCTTTTTCAAAACAGACCTGGCGAAGGTAGCAGCCAACACAGTATAAATTTACAGTACATAATAAAATTACATGTAACATATAAAGCATTTGTAAAACTTTTGGCCAGATTTTTCGTGTTAGTTTTGTGTTTGATAACGCAGCTGAATTAACTTTTAAAATCTGAAAAAAGAAATTGTACTTTTTTGTTTATGTTTTTGCCGGTGCATTAAGTTCACTGGACAGCAATGGGCGATGTACTTGAAGCACATGGAACTGAAGGTGGAGATTTACACATCAGGTGTCCATATCCAGATGATTATCTGCATCTACCAAAGTATGTCTGCCGTCATCCATGTGGGAGAAGGGATGTTCTTATCAGAAGTGATACGTCGGCTGTCAGTGAACGCGCTGGAAGATTCCTCCTGCATGACAATTCCCTCTGGCGTTTTTTCACTGTGACCATGATAAAACTGAGTCTACAGGACACAGGCCTCTATTACTGTGGAATAGAAACATGGGGCAGAGACTGGAAGGTCAAAGTAACAGTGACTGTCAGTAAAGGTATAACTTACCCAAACCTTGCCTTTCCATTCTTTCTTTGTATGTGCATGCCACAATAATTCTACTGTATCCGCTCTATAACAGCCATGAGTTATGTGCATAAGTCAAAAAGAGGCGCTGATTGGTAATTGTAATATGTGCTGATACTTTAGAGTTAGGAATACATGACTGCCTTCAGTACCCCAGTTCATTGCTGAGCACAACGCACTGAAAAGTGTCATCTCATTTTGAGTAAACATTTGAGCGCTTATCTGGATACATATTAAAATAATAACTGCTTTGGTTGACACCCTGTGGTCGGGAGATTGATGCATGTTTTTATGCTTGTGCAGCAACGGTTCCTGCAGCCACACTGCTCCCCTCTGCTGTTCAGAGTGGCGGGGGTTCACCACACAGCAGCTCCGTCAGACCGACCGGAACTGCCTTCAGTGCTGAGCAAGAATGGAGAGTCCCTTTCTCCACACCTCCCTGTGAGAATGCCCTCTCCCTCTCTCTCTCCCTCTCTCTCTGTCTCCCTCTCTCCCTCTCTCCCCTCTCCCTCTCCCGCTCTCTCTCCCTCTCCCTCTCTCTCCCTCTCTCTCTATGCATATACACACGCATATGCACACAGACACCTAGCATTCTATGATACTAATCATTTAGTCTTTTCCTGATTTCTATTAATCCTGTATTATTCATGGATGAACGGGAAACCACTACCAATAGCCTACATGCATTTAAGAGTTGAATTTCAGCAGGATAAACTCTAGATAGCCTGAATCTATTAAATACATATACATATGCAGACAACTCCTCCCATATGTGGCAGTATGGCACAATGTTTGCATCTGCGTCATGATCAAAAAATGTGCATGTGATTTTAGAGTAACCCGAGAGATATATATCAAAAACTCAACTCGTGAGTTTGTGAGCGGTGCGTCCCCCATGCATTTGCCAGCCGTTCTTGCTTGCCTTTCATTCAGATCTGAACATGCAAACATCTTAACCAAAAGAACCAAAATAAGCCGTATACTGTAAATGAGTGCAGTTTTAGGAAGTCATAGCTATGATCTTGCACAAACCTGCTCATTTGGCTGCAGATATATTCTTGGACATATATCATTTAAGCCCACACATGACATTTGACACTATCTGGGGTACTGGTCAAACTGGTTAGTTTCAGAAATGTAATACCTTACAGTATATGAAATATAGGCATATGTACTGTATATAGTAAGTCTATTATTTAAAAAGGCACAGTGCTTCTTCAAATACACTGAAATTCCTTCATATGTTGAGAGTCCTTTTCTGTTATATTTTTTAAATAAAAAGTATTTCACTAAAATGCAGGTCTAAGATACAGCTATGTTATGCTTTAGAGAGAAGTAAAATAATTTCACTCGAGTTTTATGTGGATCCATCATTTCTTGATTGTAACATTCAATAAGTGATCTTCTACTGCCTTCTTTTACAGATTACTCAATGGAAACTGCCACAGTCCGACTGATATTGGATGGAAACAACGGTAATTGGAATTAAACCTTTGAATTGAGTTTTAGATTCATTCAAGGTTTCACAGTAGAGGGTAGAATGCTGCACTAGCAGAAGCACCGGCACTATAGTGCATCAAATGATGATGGGTTTTTAAGGGAAATGCATTCATTACAGGGTCAAATATGTCTGATAAAAAATACTTTGGCATAGATTATTGGATTATTGCAGAATCATTGCAGAAATAATCCAAATTATAGCACTGAAATGGGCAAAGCCCTTTTAATGTTATTCATCTTAAATCTAAAATCTAAAAATCTTTTTGCAAAATTGAATGTGTGAATTGCTTCTGCATGTGTCATGGACCTTCAAAAAAGATTGAACTTCCTGAACTCCTGCTTTCTGTTAGGTGTTGCAGACAGCCTTGTTGTGGTTGGTGCAGCTCTGGGTGTGTTGACGTGTCTAATTATGGCTGCTCTTGCGGTCCTTCTCAGAACAAGATCAGTTTCAAAATCACTTGGTAAGACCAACCACCATACACAGTTTGGAAAACGTTACTGATCAAAACCATCCAACATTTTACTCATCACTGGGTGCTTAGGCAGAAACTTGTGTACTTGCGCTGACAGTTAATAAGTTAAAAAAATTACATTCAAGCCCCGTATTTCAGTTTGTTGAAAGAAGCCTGGTCATACCACCAAGTGCTTTAATAAAGGATTAGGGACCTATTGCATCATTTAAACCTGGTTTTCTATACCCTTAAATCCAGCGGACTTGTCTGTCTCTGTGGACAATGTACAGGTAAGTAGCATCTTATTTCTAAACCCTTATTATTGTACGCATACATTCATAATGAGAAGAAAAATATAGAAGCACGCATCAAAATGAACGGAAAAATCAGGGAAAAGAATTATGAGCCTGATTATAAAAGGCAAACCACCAACTGGAAAGAAAAAAAACTGGGTTCAGGCACACTTAAATACTAGGCTATATAGGTATTGGCAATGGATGGCTTTATTATGAGCTCAAACGTAAAAGAAACACTAATTGCTATGAATTTTTACCTTTGATACATTTTTAATCCAGAGGCAGTTCATCTCCCAGATTCCAGTCAAGACGTTCTGGAGAGTTACTGGCTCTGCTGGTTTTTGAGTGAGGCCAGTGAAATTAACCGCTTTAAAAACTCAATTACCCATAAGTACTGAATAACAGAGCACCAGTACCAGAATTTAGGATCCCTGATACATTTTGATAGCAGTTATGCCATCTTCTCAATTATGAGCAGGGCATACCACATCCTCATACACCCCAGAATTAGACACTTTTCAAGGTACTAATTATAATTAATTAACATGACGTGGAACAGATCTGTTATGAACAGTGCCCTAGACCGTGTAAAAGTGTTCTATTGGCTCCAACTTGTCTCCCTCAGGATGAAGAGGACCCTGAGCATCTGTATGATGAATACAATGACACAGTTGTTTACAGCACTATTGGTCTGCCCCAGGAGGATTCTGAGCAGGCGTACTGCATGGTGCAGTTCTCAGACCTTCCATCAAATGAGAATGACCTGTACTCACTGGTGATGTCTCATTGAGGGAAGATTGCCTCCCGGCCTGTTTATGTTAGTGTTTCAGGTGTTTCAGTCGTTGAATGGCTAGAAGGTCCACATGTCTGGTGTCCAATACAAAATTGGGGTACGGACCCACCCAATTTTGTGGGTGGTCTGTGGCAAAACAATTCCTGGGCCTGGGTTGTCTGTGCTGAATTTTGTTAAAATGATTTTGGTTTAATTGCTCATTTTCTAAACAGCTGTATTATGTATGTGTTGGACCACAGTGAAATGATGAAAAGGCACATAGTCTGCTTGCGATCACTGAGGCACTCCACTCTGCCAAAGCCAAATCCCTCTCCTCTGCTCTCTGCTCTCATTGCTGACTGGGATGGGTGTCACAGGGTCTGGACTGGCATGGTTTTCCTCCTACCTCTCTGGTCGCTCCTACCAGGTGACTTGGAGGGGCTCAGTCTCTGACCCTCACCCCCAACAGTCCCGCAGGGTTCAGTTTTTGGTCCTCTCCTCTTCTCTCTATACAGTCCCGGCCAAAAGTTTTGTCGCATGAGTGGACAAAAGTGACAATTGCTAATTACCCAACTCTTAATTAGCTAATACAGTTAGGCAGCAACACAAATTAATCATTAGTGTCTAAAGTTTATTTAGACACTAGCAAAACTAAAATTTCATAGATGTTCATAAGGTTTATTGCTTGATAATGATGAACAAGCCAGGTTCTACCTGGACAAAAGTCTTGTCGCAAATCAAATTATAATCAATACATTTTATCTTTCTCAAAAAGTAAATAAAATACCAAATGAAAAATCAGTCTAGTATTTCATCATGGACTATAAGTTAAGAAATTAATATCTTGTACGGGTTCCTTTGGCCTGCAGAACAGTTGACATCCGGTTTGGCAGAGAGTCGTAGAGCTTGTTGATGAAGTCGTCGGGGATTGCATGGAAGTCCACCTTGCAGGCATCCCAAAGCTCCTCCAAGTTGTTTGGCTTGGTCCTCCAAGCTTCCTCCTTCATTCTTCCCAAGATATTCTCAATAATATTCATATCTGGATACTGTGCTGGCCATCCCTGAAGGACCTTGATCTTCTTCCCCCAGCTCCATCCTGTTGAAAGAGCTGACCCCTTTTGTAGTTGGGAATGTACTGGAAGGCAAGAACCTGTTGATATTTGGCACCGTCAATGTTACCATCCACCTTACAGATCTCCCTGGCACCTCCGTATTGATCTTTCCACCTCCAAATTTGACTGTCTTCTGGGTGAACTGACGATTCATCTGAAAAATCAATTTTTCGCCACTTTTCTGCTGTCCAACCTTCCGTCAGGCTGTGGGCCTTGGCGTACGCAACACGGTTTCTTAGCTGTCATTTAGTAACAATTTTGAAATGTAATTTTGCTAGCTTCTAATAAATTTTAGACACTTATGATTAATTTGTGTTGTTTCCTAACTTTATTAGCTAATTAAGAGTTGGGTAATGAGCAATTGTCACTTTTGTCCACTCATGCGACAAAACTTTTGGCCGGGACTGTACACCATGTCTCTTGGTTCTGTTATCTCTTCCCCTGGCTTTTCTTACCATTCTTATGCCGACACCCAACTCTTTCTTTCCTTCCCCCCCAATACCCACCACACAGATCTCTGCCTGCTTGGCTAATATCTCTGCGTGGATGACTTCTGGCTTTCTGTTTATCATCCATCACTGTTCATTGCATTTCGTCATCCCCTGTTATGTCTGTGTCAGGATGTTATCGAGCCATAGTCACCCCTGTCTGCGTGCTGCACTATTCGGGTCGTTTCGAAGATTTCCAGGTTTCGATGATTCCTTCCCAGTCTCGCATTTCCTTACTTTCTGCTTTTCTCGCTAGTTAATGTTGTATAGCACTATTCTTACTAACAACTACTAATTTTGATATTGTACAGTACTAATTATATGAATACATTTACTGTCTGTCTAACTAATAAACTAACAGTCACTTAATTTGGATTGTTTAGATTTAATCGTGTTACTAACTCACTAACGTTATCTCTCGTTTTCAAGTCTGCTCTGTAACTCCGCCTGTCTGTTCTATCACTGACTACTTGCTTAGTTTCAGCGAAGTGTTCGCACCTGTCTCTCACTATCACTACGTCTCCTAACTCTACACAATTGTCTACTCCTTAATCCGGAGCCACGTTTTCGTTTCCCCCTTGTTATTGTTTCATTACCCCATTATGTTCTTGATTTGTTCAGCCCTCCTCACTCCCGTGCTCCGACAAGTATGTCTCTTCCCCTCATGTATTTAAGCCCCAGTCTCTGCTTGATACCTTGTCAGAACGTTGATCAATTTTCATTGCCATTGACACCAAGTTTGCCTTACCCTTCTGTTTTGTTTGCCTTTTGATTATTTGGTTATTTTTATTTTTCCTTCCGCCTTCATTGACTTCGTTTTTGCCTAGCCCTTTTTGTACTTCAGCCTGTGATTTTCAGATTATAGACTCCTGCTTTGTTTTTTGACCATTCTTTTGCATCTCGATTCTGGCATTGTTTGAACTCTTATTACCTGGCTTGAAATTGGACTGAATAAAGACAAAGGTTTTTGCATACTCCCTGGTCTGCGTCTGGGTCCTCTGAACGGTACCTCACACAGTCAGCCTCCACACCACAGCCAGTCAGGCCCCAGTCAGCCTCACAGACAGGCCCACAGAGAGCCTCCATGCAGTGCAGAGATTGAGGCAGAAAAAGCCCATTCCCTGATAAACAAATCACTTCCAATTCACACATCAGTTCCCTCTCTCCGAGTGAAGCTTAGCAGAGCATTGTTGTCTCTTGATTGGGAAGAGTCCAAAGGCATAGGTTTGATTTTGACATTGGTAGGGACACAAATGGGGGAGGTAACCCCCACTGGAAGCTGAGGTGTTTTGCATTGACGATAGCCTTCTGCCCATCATTGCATGTCATCTAGAGCCTTTATTTATAGATAATTATGGTGGCCAACACACTCAGACACAATGGTGTAGCACATGTAGTAATGAATCTTTTACTCAAATATGCCAGATGAATGGGACTTTGAAGAGCACATTTTAAGGCAGGTACTGTTTCCTATTCAAACCAATGATCTGTAAACATATATTTACATTCAAAATCCATCCATCCATTCTCTGAACCCGCTTATCCTGAACAGGGTCGCAGGGGGGCTGGAGCCTATCCCAGCATACATTGGGCGAAAGGCAGGAATACACCCTGGACAGGTCGCCAGTCCATCGCAGGGCACACACCATTCACTCACACACTCATACCTATGGGCAATTTAGACTCTCCAATCAGCCTAACCTGCATGTCTTGCATTATTGTAAGACTAATAAAATGTTGAAGATTGGTGGGATTAATTATTGTGACTAATATAAAATTGAACGACAAATTTTTATTCAAAATACATTGCCGTCATGTTCCAGTTTATTCTCCTTCACTTGTCTACAAATACACCTTTGCCGTTCTCTCACTGCTTAACAATAAATAAATTTAAAATGCATTCATCATATTAAAATGCACCAGATGCCTCCAAATTGCATCAGAAAAAAATGCCAGGGGACATCATCTGAACCCCCCTGGCCGGCTACTTTTTCTCTTTGGCCAACTACTTACATTTCTGGGGAACACTGCAAACTCTAGAGACTAGTGAGCATGAAAATCCCTGGAGATCAGCAGTTCCTGAGATACTCAAACTACCCTGTCTGCCATGAATAATCATTCCATGGTCAAAGTCACTTAGATCACATTTCTTCCCCATTCTGATGGTTGATGTGAACATGACCCGTATCTGTTTTGTTATGTTACAGCCTTACTCCAAAATGGAATAAATTCATTTTTTTCCTCAAAATTCTACACACAACACCCCATAATGACAACATGAAAGAAGTTTTTTTGAATTTTTTGCACATTTATTAAAAATAAAAAATCTAAGAAATCACATGTACATAAGTATTCACAGCCTTTGCCATGAAGCTCAAAATTGAGCTCAGGTGCATCCTGTTTCCACTGATCAACCTTGAGATGTTTCTACAGCTTAATTAGAGTCCACCTGTGGTAAATTCAGTTGATTGGACATGATTTGGAAAGGCACACACCTGTCTATATAAGGTCCCACAGTTGACAGTGCATGTCGGAGCACAAACCAAGCATGAAGTCAAAGGAATTGTCTGTAGACCTCCGAGACAGGATTGTCTCGAGGCACAAATCTGGGGAAGGGTACAGAAATATTTCTGCTGCTTTGAAGGTCCCAATGAGCACAGTGGCCTCCATCATCCGTAAATGGAAGAAGTTCGGAACCACCAGGACTCTGCCTAGAGCTGGCCGCCCGTCTAAACTGAGCAATCGGGGGAGAAGGGCCTTAGTCAGGGAGGTGACCAAGAACCCGATGGTCACTCTGTCAGAGCTCCAGCGTTCCTCTGTGGAGAGAGGAGAACCTTCCAGAAGGACAACCATCTCTGCAGCAATCCACCAATCAGGCCTGTATGGTAGAGTGGCCAGACGGAAGCCACTCCTTAGTAAAAGGCACATGGCAGCCCACCTGGAGTTTGCCAAAAGGCACCTGAAGGAATGAGAAACAAAATTCTCTGGTCTGATGAGACAAAGATTGAACTCTTTGGCGTGAATGCCAAGCGTCATGTTTGGAGGAAACCAGGCACCGCTCATCACCTGGCCAATACCATCCCTACAGTGAAGCATGGTGGTGGCAGCATCATGCTGTGGGGATGTTTTTCAGCGGCAGGAACTGGGAGACTAGTCAGGGTTGAGGGAAAGATGAATGCAGCAATGTACAGAGACATCCTGGATGAAAACCTGCTCCAGAGCGCTCTTGACCTCAGACTGGGGCGATGGTTCATCTTTCAGCAGGACAACGACCCTAAGCACACAGCCAAGATATCAAAGGAGTGGCTTCAGGACAACTCTGTGAATGTCCTTGAGTGGCCCAGCCAGAGCCCAGACTTGAATCCCATTGAACATCTCTGGAGAGATCTGAAAATGGCTGTGCACCGATGCTCCCCATCCAACCTGATGGAGCTTGAGAGGTGCTGCAAAGAGGAATGGGCATTAAAAAATGTGGGAAAAGTGAAGCGCTGTGAATACTTTCCGGATGCACTGTATAGCTGACACCCCCCCCCCCCCCCCAGGGGTGCACAACAAGGGCCGATCCTGTGGTGGGAATTTAAATTTATTCCTGTAAGAAAACACTCAAGAGACAGAGACAGTAAATAAAATCCAATCTTTACTATTCGCATAGGGTCCACGCCCCTTTTGAATATTAATATTCCCAATGATCAATATTCAAAGACAATCCACCACTCTTCTCCTTACTACAGATTGTTTATTCATATCTCCCCCCTTCAAGGTACTGTCTATGCAGATACATGTTCTCCAAACATTCCAGCATGGTGTATACACAGGGGCCTGTGCAATTAACTGCGCGTCTGAGAAATCTATTTTATCTTGTTTTAACTCCCTATTTCCAGGAAGATAATCCCCATGGTAGCTTCCATCATGAGGTCTTTTGTTTTTGGTTCTGTCTTGTCTTGGTCTCAGGCACCAAGACAAGATAATCCAGAACACACAGTTAATGGCCGTGGCCTTGGAGGCCCATGGTACAGACAGGGAGAGACATCTCCACTCACACAGTTACAGAAAATAATATTCATTAGCACAAAGCAAGTTATGGTACTTTAACAATTATGTATTATCTGGATCACTCCAGCATAAGCAACTAATAATAGGATAAGCAATTAATAATAAAATAATCACATGAATATATAATTTCAACAACATTTCCCTTCTCTTTTTAATTGATTATCCGCTAACATGCCACTCCTCTCGATTTTTGGCATGTGCTTCATTCACAGGAAAATACTTAATTGTTGAAACAGGTCATTTAATTCTATCACATGTTGGTATGGTCTCTCCGACGTGTCAGACGGAGCGGTCACTTCATTGACGTCCTGTCACATAAACATCTGATATTGTAGGTTAGCACTCAACATTTTTGATATCAATCCTTTAATTATGGGAACCCCACAGCAGCTGCAGAAGAACAGTACTGCGAATCCTGCTACTATGAGGGTCAGTACAGATGTTATTGCTGCTTTCCACCCCCCAGAAATGAGCCACTGACACCAGGAGTTATCATATACATAGTCGTTTTGTTGTGCATCCGACAGATCTTCTAAGCGCTGCAAAGCCTGATCTATTTCTCCGCTTTTCTCATCATTTGCTGGTATGTAAGTGCAACACGAGGCTCCCACGATATGACACACTCCCCCCTGCGCCGCCATCAACAGGTCTAGCACCATCCGATTTTGCAGTGTTATTAGCCGTAAAGCAGTCAACTGTCACTGTATGCTTCTAGTTATGTTGCTGGTCTCATTTATAAGTGTACTTAAACGGTAATTCACAGTCTCCAAACGTAGCATTATCTTCCCCACCCCTGTCCAAGGAAATACGGTGAGGGCTACCTTCTGTCCGGTTGTCCACAATTTTGCCTCATCTGGGACGTTGGTGCCCCAGATAGAATCATGAGGCGCACTGGCGTCTCGACTCCCCCGCGTGGTCTCACAATGTACGTGTGATCTCTCAATTGTATATAAACACATGCCCCTCCCCAGTTCGGTGGTAATGCCACGATGTCCACACAACCAATACCAACTGTCCACGGCTCTCGTCCCATTCCAATGCGGTGCCGATGGGTTACATAGCGTGCCATTTGGACTGTTCTCTTTACCGGTGGAAAAGGACAGTTCGGTTACGAGCGGATATCCACAGAAAATCAGTAATTTCCCCTGACACCCCTGGGTTACCTCCCACAAATTCAGTGCCATTTCCCTTGACACAAAACTTCTGCCCCGATTTATACTGGACTACCATGAGTGGAATGTTAGAAGTCATATTCCCCAATTTCAGATATCCATCTTTATCGGTACAATATTTTAAACCAGAATCCGTTATCAGGTCGAGTGGGGGTGTACTGGGATCCATTGATGTTAATGTACTACGAGCAGTGGATACCGCAATAGCGCACTTTACTGTATCATTCACACTTCGCGTGGGCGCTGCGACTTGTATCACCTCTAGCCTGGGTGTAGATATAGAGGCCGGCAATTGTGTGCACACATAACATTCAGTGCGGTTTGCAGAATGTGCTGATCTATTTGCATATCTCCACCATGACTTAGTAGCATATTGTCGTGAGCCACGGACCCCTTGCCGAGCTCAGACCTCACGTTCCCACGAGCAGTACCCCATGAGGAGGTGTCTCGGGGACGAACTCTCTTTTCCTTTAAGTACTCCGAATGTCCTGGAGCCCTGGTAAGTTCTACTGAACTTCCAGCCCAGTCTCGAAGTGAAGGGGGTGATGCAAATCTGGTATACGACTTCCTGTATTCACTGTATTCCTCTAAAAGAACCCTTATCACATATGATTATAGTAAGATATACTTTATTATAATCAATCAAAAGAATAGAGTTATACAGCTGACAGGTTAAACATCATCTTTCCGTTTGCTAATCACATACAAGTTTCATATACCCCTTTAGCTCTTTCTAATTTACCTTTCCACCAGATGTTAAATTCAAGGTACACCCCTCAAATACCCATCCTCTTTGGCCTTAGCCTTATCCTATAGCTCCCCCTTCTGGACGTTAAAATAAACTATTCCTAGAATATTATGTTCATCTAAACTCTAAAAACTTCTCTACATTTTTCTACCTTATATAGTATCTTAATGAAAAATAAAAGACATAAAAATAAAAGGAAACTTATAACGTTGCGTTGCTCTCTCTTCAACAGCCCATAGATATCTTCAACAGCGAAATCCTAAGAGGGTTTTTTCTTCTCTCTTCTTTTTTCTTATTTTTTCCTGCTTTTTAACGTCTTAAAGCTCACTCCTTATATATCCTTAACTTGTATAAAAGTGTCCCTTTTTTTGATAAGAAATGTCCCCAGTATACCGAGTGGAAAGACATTTATCTCTTATGCAACTTTTTTAATGAACATATTCATCACTGTTATTTGTCTCCCTGTCTAATCTCTCCTTGGACTCTCTCCAAACTTTGACATTATACAAGCCAGCAGTAAGTGCCTTCCACCATCTCAATACACTCTTCCGGTGCTCTTTTTTGTGGCACCTTAAGGGATCTACAAAGGACATCCAGCTAATAGCCAAGTGTAATTCATCACTTAACTCCTCCACTGTTAGTCCTTTGAATCTATCCGATAAATTATTCGTGCTATAATCAGGAAGGCCCTTAAAGTCTCTTAATCTTCTTTCGGTATTGACATCCCTTCCGTTTTCCTTATCTTTCCTACATTTTTCCATCTCCTCATACTCTTTGATCTCCCAATCATCTACATTGTTTTCCTCATCTTTTTGCTTTAGCCAGGCATTGTGCTCCTCCCCTGTAGGGTTGGGGTATTCCCCAACTGCTCGCTCAGCATGTTGAATCTCCTCCAAGGTCATGCTGGAACTCATTCTGTGCATGGCCTCAGTCAGAACTTTAACCTTGCTCCTTAGTACTCTAAATCTAAGTCCCCCGACTTCAGACTCCTCTGCTGACAATTATGGCTGCTCATTAGCTCTGAACCGCATATTTTTCCTCTTACGGGCGTTCTTGCTACCACCTCATTGGCGTGTGCGAGGGGTTAACAATGCATTCCTGCCTAACCCATCTCCCGTCAATCTCTCATCAGGGGGGCCTAGGGCTGAGTCCTCGACAATATATGTGTGCAGGATTTCCTGATTCAGCTAGGTAATCATTCGCCTCCAGATATCTTCTAGCCTTAGGCGAGGTTGGCATATGACCTTGCACTTACCATGCATGTCCCTAAGATCAACAGAAACAGGGAGGAGAGAGGCATCTCTGGGAACCGGTCTGGAGTCTCTACTGACTTGGAGTGTAAATAAGTTCTTCACCAGGTTTGAGACGGACGAGCTCTCTATGCCACGCCCCCCTTTGTAGCTGGACTCCCTCCAAGTCTATCCGGACCCTTTAATAATATTGAGATGCACCTACACACCAGCAACTGGAGGTGATACTACCTTACAGTGTGACTGATGTATCCACGTCTCTCTCTCCTGGATTCTCACTGCAGTAGGTGTGGTCAGGAGCACTTGACATGGACCCTTCCACATCGGTTCACTCCACTTTTTCTTTTTACCGACACTTTGCACCAGGATCCAATCTCCAGGCTTAATCTCGCCTGGTGGCAGCTCCGCTGGCAATCTGGGAGGAAGCACATTTCGAATCTCACTCTTATTAGGAACCTAGGCGGGTCAAGACTTCATTCCTAAATTCTGGCCCATTATCACTATATAATGCCTTTGGAATACCCCACCTAGGAATGATTTCTCTACTCAGACATTTTGCTACTGTGATTGCATCTATAGATGTGGCTGGGAAAGCTTTTACCCATTTAGAGAATGTATAAGATGTATAAAGTCCTTCACACCCCGTGTATTATAACTTTGCCATGTTGGGCATTTCTTAGAAAAGTTTTTTAAGTAAGTGGTGAGTCCAATGGTATAGTAACTTTGATCTATTACCCCTCTCATCCCTTCTCTTGATACATGGCACTGCCCATGTACCAAATGAGCAGCAATATGGAACCACCCCACAAAAACGGCTAAGGAAAATAAAGCAACCCTTAAAAAACCAGGGCGAATAACCCAACCAAAATGAGTGCTAAAAGGCGAGCGCTGCAAGGCGATCCCAAAATAACAACCTAGTATAAAAGACTAGGTAAGCAAAATAAAGAACCTTGAGTCGCAGCTCAGGAAAACGCACAAACTACATACCGGGGGCAACGTCCCTCACCCACAGGTTTACACGAGCCGAAAACCAGAGAAAACCAAAAGAACCTATAGGAAGGCGTTCGCAGTGTACACCACACTAGCGAGCAGAACACCTTCCTTACCTTATTTTCTTTTAAATTAATCGAAAACCCAAACCAGCACAATACCTGACTCCTATAATCACTGAGTCTACCGTGTGCTTTACCAGTGTGGTGACAGAGCGAACAGTGACACCAAACCCACGATGGCGTCTGAGGCTGCCATAGGGACGGCATATATCAAATCTAACAGTGGCTGCACAATCTGTGCATAGTCAGGAATCCAGCTCCGGCAGAAATTTACAGTACCCAAAAGTGACATCATGTCCTTTTTAGTTCTAGGTTTCGGCATCTGGGCTATTGCCAGTTGTCGCTCAGGCAATATAGTCTTTCCAGTTTTTGAAATGTTATGGCCCAAACATTGAACTGTTTCCTGCCACAGTTGCAATTTGCTTTTGTTTACCTTGTGACCTTGTGAAGCAAAAAATTTCAAACATGCCAAAGTATCTATTTTACATTGTTCCACCGTACGCAAGCAAATTAATATATCATCTACCTGTATTTAATTTGGCTCCCTTGAGGGGGAGTAAATTTCGCTATGTTTGCCTCCATTGCTTGCGTAAATATCGCTGGTGATTCCACATATCCCTGCGGACAACGCGTATATGTATATGTCTTTCGCTGAAGGAAAAGAAAGCATTTGAAAGGTCAATCACAGAAAAATCTGCAGATTGCGGTCACATATCATTTAAAATAGTATTGGGGTCCGGTGTGACAGGAGCCCTTGGAATTACCGCTGCATTTACTGCTTGTAAATCCTGCACTAATCTCCATTCTCCGTTCGCTTTACGGACTGGAAAAAGAGGCGTATTACAATGGAGAATTTGGGCAAGACACAATTACACCTTTATCAAATAATTCACGTATAACACGTCACTCAGCAGTTCCTCTTGTTCTAGAGTGAGGCATATTTTTTCTCACATCGGATTACTTTAATCGACTTCCCCCATAAGACGGACCCGTGTGCCGCGCAAATTCCATTGTAGTGGTATTGCAGTAATTCTTAGTTCAGGCGAGTACATTGTTATCGGAGAATCACAGCTCCCAGTTCTGTGCCCTCTGCGCAGAACGTACAACTGCTCCCATATCTTTCCAGTGCTTAGACGGAGCTTTCCCTAGTGAAATAAGGGGCGGTGCCCCACTCCGATATCCACAGTGATCGTCTGGCGACAACTGTAATGATACCACTGCTAACTCATCGGTGTAATAAATCCATAGAGCTGTTGCGGAAGTCGGGGTACCCAATTAAAATTTGGATTCGTATCTCGGAGCCGCTCAGCTTCTTCATGCGAATGAAGTGCTGCTTCCTAACCAAACTTTTTTAACAACTTTTTGTCATCACCTGCCCGCCTCATTATATCACGCATAAGTTTATTGGTATGGGCAGGCTTCAGCAGTCCACTAAAACCAAATTCCTTTACCCAAAATGATTCCCATTTCCCCGAACCATTATGCCGACACTCCACACTCTCCCCAGTCATAGTCAAAGTCACGTCATCTGTCCCACAACAGTCTTTACAACAGTTACAACAACACTCCCCTTTACTGTATATATTTATTTTTAGTTTTACTCTCTCTGTCTCACATAAACACAAGCCGAATTCAGGGATACCGTCACTCACCCGCCTGCTCCTCTGCTCTTTTGGAGAAACTCCCGACTGGCCTCCTACTTAGCCCAATGAGCATTGACTCGCTCCGGGGAGGTCTTTAGCTATATCGTCTCGCAGACGACCCGTGCACGGTTTGCAGTCAGCGCTGATTCTCCAGGGAGTGCAGGTGAGATATTGGTATCCCGGGCGAGCCCCCAATGTGGTGGGAATTTTAATTTATTCCTGTAAGAAAACACTCAGAGACAGAGACAGTAAATAAAATCCAATCTTTACTATGCGCATAGGGTCCAAGTTACATGCAAAAACAAGGACAAAGGTTTTTCTCCTTTGTCTGGATATATGTATGTGCAGAGCGCAACAAATGTACGCCCCCTTTGAATATTAATATTCCCAATGATCAATATTCAAAGACAATCCACCACTCTTCTCCTTACTACAGATTGTTTATTCATAGCTCCCCCCTTGAAGGTACTGTCTATGCAGATACATGTTCTTAAAACATTCCAGCTTGATACGCAGGGGCCTGTGCAATTAACTGCGCTTTCTGAGAAATCTATCTTATCTTGTTTTAACTCCCTATTTCCAGGAAGATAATCCCCATGGTAGCTTCCATCATGAGGTCTTATGTTTTTGGTTCTGCAGGCTCTCAGGCACCAAGACAAGATAATCCAGAACCCACAGTTAATGGCCGTGGTCTTAGAGGCCCATGGTACAGACAGGGAGAGGCATCTCCACTCACACAGTTACAGAAAATAATGTTCATTAGCTTTAATTTGAAGCAAGTAATGGTACTTTAACAATTATGTTATGTATATTACGCAGGTTTGTGTTCTAACCCAGCACAATAAGTCCCCTGCATCTATTTACCGAGGCCTTAATAAAAAAATATAGATTAAAAAAAGTTAATTAGTTGAATCAGTGGTCGTAGTGCGAGGCTAAAACAAAAATCTGCAGCCACAACTGCTGTTTTCTGCTTTATATTGTGAATTGTGTTGTGACGTAAATAAATTGAAACGCATTTGTTATTTAGCTGATACTTTTTTGATATTTTTTAGGCCTTTTTTCAGCTTTATTGGACAGTATATAGTATAGGGAGACAGGAAGAATGGGAGCGAGAGAGAGGGGAAGACATGCGACAAATGTCAGACGGTCGGATTCGAACCGCCGACATCACGGCTCGCAATGAGCATACGGTCAGCGCTCTACAGGTTGCGCCACCGAGACACCCTAGTGGATACTTTCATCCAAAGCGTCTTACCATTGATTCGACTAAGCGGGTGACAATCCCCTGTGTGGATCTGATCATGGCTACACTTGAACCACCAACCTTCGGGGGTTCCAGTCATATACCCTTGGCACTAGGCTCCAGGCTGCTATATCGTTCTGTTCTTTTGCACCACGATGTTTAGCTTCCATGATCAGCTGGAGCATAGACGGCCGAGACGGGTTGGGTTGGGGCGGAGGAGGAGTTTTTTTGACCGGTCGCTGCCCCCCCAGGCAGCTTCGCGATGTGGGGAGGCCTGTTCTCCCTGATCGACTGCAGGCTGGTGAAGGTGCGCGGGAAGGAGGACCCCTGGAACTCCATCACCAGCGGAGCCATGACCGGCGCCATCCTCGCTGCCAGAAGTGAGTCCCGTTCCCGCGGAAACCCACAGGGCGGGGCAGCGCTTGTCTGTGTTCGATTGTCATGCGCGCAGACACTCTAAAAATGTTTAAAGGTACCAGATGTAATTTTGGACTTCTCACGGTCGAGAGAGATATTGCAGCAACAAACACCCTCAAACTACAACACTGTTTATCCCTCCGCCTTCTCTGTGAATGCGCTGACGTTGAAACGCCTGTGGCATTTGGCTGTAATTGGCTGTGGCAATTAGAACCAATTTTCAACCAACAAGCTTGAATTATTGTACAGTTATACAATGTTTTGGTACAGAGTGTCGGCCCGTCAACTGTATATTTTGAAACCCGAATTTAAGGACTATAAACACAGGCAGAGGGCGAGTCAACATGTCAGTGAGCCTTTTTCAATGGTAGGAAGGGATTTACAATAGTCTTGTAACAATGTTTTAACACAAAAATCTTGTACCTTTAACCCTTTCAGTCCCGTATGGCACTCAAGCGTAACTACAGTAAAAGCCCAAACTGCCATCTGGCACTCTCAAACTTATACCTTTCCAAACAATCAAAATGACTGCTATACTGTTGTTTTGAGCCCCTATTAAGACCATTCAAGCTTGACTTTCTCCATTTTCCCAGCCACAGCTGAAGCCCACTTGGTATTTGGGTGGAGCCACTACATATTGGGCTTGGGGCTGAAAGAGCTGGCTCATAGTTTGTTAAATTGGACATTTTGATAATGATTATCTGCAGCAGCTTGCGATTCCACATGCGTGTGTCCTTGGTGATTCACTGTGGGCAGATATGAGTGAAATACAGTTTATGTGTAGAGCGGTTTTGGAACAATTTAATTGGCTGGAACAAAATGGGGTTTATCACCCTGGCTGTAGGCTCTGTTTGTAGGTACCTGTTTTCTTAGAGGGGAGGTTTGTGCTTTGCCTCACAGACTTCAATGGAAACCTATTTTACATCCTGACCAGGCCTTGTTTGATGAGACACAGCTAAATGTGTCCGTGTGCCTTGTAGCAGCTGGGCTCCAGCTAAAGTGGGTCCCCACTGTACTCCAGCGCTGATCTTTGAACTCCCCTCTTGGGTCGATTAGACGTCGCGATAGCCCTTCCCCTTAGCCAGGGCTATATTTAGCGTGTATTTGCACACGCACTCAAGAACTAAACCACAAGCTTCCAGAAAGATTGGATGCACAGTGTGTGTACGTTTTCTTTTGTTCACTTGTGTGCAGTTTCCAGGGTGAAAATAATGCACACATTAGTATTTATAATAATAATAATAATAATAATAATAATAATAATAATATTAATACTAGAAATAATAATAATAATAATACAGGTCTATTATAGAGAGGAACCAAGGGAAACCAAACATGCCCTAGACTAATGTCTCGGTGTCAGGAGTTGTAGTAATGTAGTGTAATTCAGGCTTAGTGGTGTGAGTCATGATCTGTGTCGGCTCACGTAAAGGTCCACAGTGTAATGTCAGTGGCTAATATAATGCGAAGAAGTCAAAGCTATGGTATAATAGTATAGAATTATTCTGCTAAGAAAAAATAACAATAAAAATCATTTCAAAGGAAAAATAAATATTGAAAATAAGTATCGGCCAACACTAGTTCCGTTTTCGTCTTTGTCTTGTTTTTAATAACGGACGTTTTGGAGTCCTTTTTATGAGCTGATCACCTTGGAAACGAACTCATAACTCACTTGTCCGGACATCAAAATTAATAGTTAGCTTGCGTTTTGCCAAATGCATAACTACCTCAGATGTACTCGACATTGCCACAGCGGGCAAACTGCAAGGGGAACAAAGGCTCTGTATCATAGACTTCAGTTGAATAAGCAAAGCTGTTGCCCTGGTAACCAAGACGCCAGTGCAAGACTTTAAATACTACAAGTCCCACAATCCCCCGTGGTACTCGGTTTCCGTCCGGGAAGTGGCCGAACGGTCTGTGGAAATGACGCGGCGTGCCTTTAAGAGCGCAGAGCAGGGTGTAAGGTGGGCGTGTTCTCCGCAGATGGGCCCATTGCCATGGTGGGCTCGGCGGCGATGGGCGGAATCCTGCTGGCGCTGATCGAGGGTGCAGGCATCCTGCTCACCAGATTCGCCTCCTCACAGTTCCCCACCGGTGAGTGTGTTTCTCCTTTTGCACCATTCTTTGCAAACTCTAGAGACTAGTGTGTGTGTGAAAATCCCAGGAGATCAGCAGTTTCTGACATACTCAAACCCCCCTGTCTGCCACCAACAATCATTCCATGGTCAAAGTCACTGAGATCACATTTTTACCCCATTCTGATGGTTGATGTGAACATTAACTAAGCTCCTGACCCATATCTACATGCACTGCTGCCACACAATTGGCTGATTAGGTAATGGCATTAATAAGTAGGTGTGATAAAGTAAAAATGTTCCTAATAAAGTGCTTGGTGAGTGTAGCTTTCCTCTTTGGCTAACCGTTTTTTTCCTGAAAGTGTGTGAGCGTGCAGTGAGTGTGCAGTGTGCAGCGTGCAGACACAGAGTCCAGCTGTCAGTGTTGTGACTAGCGGCCGTTGTCACCTCTCTTTCAGGGGCCCAGTTTGCAGAGGAGCCCGCCCCGATGCCGGCCCCCCCCTTCGGAGAATACAGGCAGTATCAGTGAGGGAGGGGCCGCCCTCACCCACCCCTAGGCTTTTTAAAATACCTCCACAGATCTGACTCGAAAGAAAATTCTGGAACTTCTTCAGAAGGAACTCTGCAGTGCATCCCAACTTCAAGGATTTCATTTTTTTACTGATTGTTTTTTTTTTTTTTCTGAACCATCATTGCCATCTGCCTGTTAAAAAGCCTCACCTGTTGCATGTTCCCCACGATCAGTGTGTGAATGTTGGTGGTCAGCACCGGAATGGAAATGTCGTCAGGGCCCATGCAGTTGGGTGGCATAGAGGGGGTTATATTGGGATTTAGGAGACAATGGAACTCAAGTCTTTAACATGCTTCAGTGTCCTGGTGGGATTATTTCAGCAGTCAGCAGGCTGACTTCCGCTTTTACGTATTCTGGAAACGTACGGCTAACCGTTTTTTTAAATCGGTAGCTGTGCGAGATGGCTTTGGAGTTCCGTTGCGTCCTCCCTGCTCAATATCACCATTGTACACAGAGATGTGCGGCCCACTTAGATTCCCCGGAGGTCTGCTTACAAGGTAGCCTGTTGACTAGTAGCACACCTGAGTCACATGACTTGGTCCTGACCAGTGGACAAGCTGGAGAGGTAAACTAGCCTCACACCGATAGGGACTCCAGAGCCTAGCTGGCCTTAACCCCATGGCACACCCACCTTCTGCTAATGTGTGTAAATATTGTGTGCGTGTGTGTGTGTGTGTGAGAGAGAGAGAGAAAGCTGTTCACGGAGGTTCAGTTTGTACAGCAATGGAGAGCTGCCACGTCAACACCTGTACTGCACGTTCCCCCTGACCGTGACCCTGGACCCCAACACCCCGCCGTGAAGAAAGCAGACCGCTCCAGATCATTTATTTATTCTCGTCTCCGTTACTCTCTGTAACGGAGGCCGTCCGTTGGGTGCACTGTGAGGACCGTGAATGACCCCAGGACTGTGATCGTGCGCAGGGATGGATCAGTACGACTGAGGACCGCGGCAGTGTACAGCGCAGACCTGCAGTACGAGCTATTTTAGTTTTGTGATAGCATAGTTAACTCGCTCTCGCGCTTTAGTAATGTTCCCTGACTTTCACTCACTGATCTGGTCATGTTGTTAGCAAGGCTGGCAGACCGGCTCAGGCTAGCTAGCCGCACTTTGTGGTTGACCATCTCATACCCAGCTAGACCAGCTCATACCCAGCTTATGACCAACTTGACCAGCTCAATTTTTAAGGCAATTTTCAAGATTTTATAGTAGGGTAAAGTCACTCATCTTTTTATATTTTAAATTAACTTGCAAAGATTACTTTCCGTTACTTGACTCAGCAGGTGTTTCCATAGCATTTCATAATGACTAACGTAGTATTTTGATTCCATATTTCCACTTTTTCCTCCAAACGTAGGACTTCCAGGTTTTAGTTGACGTGCCCCATTTCTGTGGCACTTTTCTTGATTCAATTTGACATACTGAGGGAGGAGCATTAGTGCACTAAAAAAAATCTTTTAGCGGCGCAATCAATCCAGCATCTCAAATGTTGAAAATATTAATACATAACACGTCAAACACCATGAAGTACAATGCTGAGGGAGTATTATCTTCTATTTGAGTTTAAATGACATTTTTGACAGCTGGAAAGAGGTTCTGTTTAGTACCTTGCATAAGGGTGCTATGGTGGGGCTTTGCACGCAAAGCAAATATACGACCTCTCGCCGTTTTTGAGGGCCACTGTTAGTCAGGGCTCTTGTCATTGGTCTAACGCCCCCCCCTCCACCTTCACCACCACCTCACCTCCCCACATTCAGCGCCGGGGGTTACAAGACCCAATTCTCTATCCATTTTGCCACGTAGTCACTTCCTCAATGCAAACAATTTCACATCATTTGATTGTAAAATCACTTGAAATACTCTGAAACGGTGACTTCCGTTTTCAGATCACTTGGGTGTCAAACAATTCCAAGATCTGAAATGGGTCTTGGATGTGGCGGCTCCTTTTGTATCCGTCACGGAAATTTGCGGTGCTATTGTCTGTGTAGTTTCCTCCCATACACCAGCTCATATTTCTGTCGTGATAAGAGCTTTTACAGGGTCGGTAAATGTGATTTCTTCATAAGGCCGAAAACTGGACTGAGTGAGAAGCGGTCGCCTAGTGCAGCAGGTGTGATCTTCTCTTGAGTCATATCTATAGTGTGTTGAACGAGCCTGCTGTGATGTCAGTTTGAACTGGGGTTGTGATGAGATACCTTCTGCAGATCCTCTCTCTCCTAGCAAGTAAGTCCTTGTCTTTTGTCTTTCCTCTGCATATCCCTTTTGCAGAAACGTCTCCCTTTGTAGCTTCATAGGCTGGTGTTGCATGCTGCCATGATGTGATTTGCATTTCTTTTGATTATCTTAGGTATTTCACATTCATCAAATTGACCTGAAACCAATTGTAATTCTTTTTAAGCCTATATATTTTAAGAGATTGTTAAGGAAATGTGTATAGTTTTTGCAGCAAAGTACATTTTCCGCACATCATTTTGCTTCACTGAAAATGACTAATGGTTCAGTGACTTTATTAATACTTACATGAAAGTACATGTAATGTACACAATCATTAGATTCAATCAATATTTTTACGACAGTTTGACGTTGGAAGAGTTCATATATTCCTGCACAAACACAGTTTAGCAAACTCATATTTTACTTATTATTTATTCAGCAGGAAGCTGCATTGAGATCCGCACTCTCTTTTTCAAAACTGACCTGGCCAAGGTAGCAGCCAACACAGTATAAATTTACTGTACATAATAAAATTACATATAACATATAAACCATTTGTAAAACCTTTGGCCAGATTTTTTGTGTTAGTTTTGTGTTTGATTATGCAGCTGAATTAAATTTTAAAATCTTTAAAAATTGTTTTACTTTTTTGTTTATGTTTTTGCCTGTGCATTAAGTTCACTGGACATCAATGGGCGATTTACTTGGAGCACATGGAACTGAAGGTGGAGATTTACACATCAGGTGTCCATATCCAGATGGTTATCTGCATGTACCAAAGTATGTCTGCCGTCATCCATGTGGGAGATGGGATGTTCTTATCACGTCGGCTGTCAGTGAACGCGCTGGAAGATTCCTCCTGAATGATAATTCCCACGGGCGCTTTTTCAGTTTGACCATCATAAAACTGAGTCTACAGGACGCAGGCCTCTATTACTGTGGAATAGAAACATGGGGCAGAGACTGGATGGTCGAAGTAAAAGTGACTGTCAGTAATGGTATAACTTACCCAAACCTTGCCTTTCCATTCTTTCTTTCTTTGTGCATGCAACAATAATTCGACTGTATCCGCTCTATAACAGCCATGAGTTATGCGCATAAGTCAAAAAGAGGCGCTGATTGGTAGTTGTAATATGTGCTGATACTTTAGAGTTAGGAATATACGACTGCTTTCAGTACAACACTTCATTGCTGAGCACAACACACTGAAAAGTGTCACCTCATTTCGCTCTATAACAGCCATGAGTTTTGTGCATAAGTCAAAAAGAGGCGCTGATTGGTAGTTGTAATATGTGCTGATACTTTAGAGTTAGGAATATACGACTGCCTTCAGTACACCACTTCATTGCTGAGCACAACACACTGAAAAGTGTCACCTCATTTTGAGTAAACATTTGAGCGCTTATCTGGATACATATTATAATAATAACTGCTTTGGTTGACACCCTGTGGTCAGGAGGTTGATGCATGTTTTTATGCTTGTGCAGCAATGGTTCCTGCAGCCACACTGCCCCCCTCTGCTGTTCAAAGTGGCGGGGGTTCACCACACAGCAGCTCCGTCAGACCGACGGGAACTGCCTTCAGTGCTGAGCAAGAATGGAGAGTCCCTTTCTCCACACCTCCCTGTGAGAATGCCTTCTCACTCTCCCTCTCTCCCTCTCTCCCCTCTCCCTCTCCCTCTCACTCTCACTCTCCCTCTCTCATCTCCCATCTCCCTCTCTCTCTACCTCTCTGTCTCCCTCTCTCCCGTCTCCCTCTCTCTCTCTCCCCTCTCCCTCTCCGTCTCACTCTCCCTCTCTCTCTACGCATGTACACACACATATGCACACAGCCGTTCTTGCTTGCCTTTCATTCAGATCTGAACATGCAAACATCTTAACCAAAATAGGAACTGATAAAGAACCAAAATAAGCCGTATACTGTAAATGAGTGCAGTTTTAGGAAGTCATAGCGATGATCTTGTGCACTACGAACTGCTCATTTGGCTGCAGATATATTCTTGGACATATATCATTTAAGCTCACACATGACATTTGACACTATCTGGGGTACTGGTCAAACTGGTTAGTTTCAGAAATGTAACACATTACAGTATATGAAATATAGGTATATGTACTGTATATAGTAAGTCTATCATTTAAAAAGGCGCAGTGCTTCTTCAAATACACTGAAATTCCTTCACGTGTTGAGAGTCCTTTTCTGTTATATTTTTTAAATAAAAAGTTTAAACATTCCTGTTTAAAACACTCAACAAATTTGGCTTTGGAGAATCCTTTATTCACTGGATAAAAATATTATATAATTCACCAATGGCCACAGTTTCTACTAACGGACTAACATCACAGAGTTTCACACTGAACAGAGGGACCAGGCAAGGATGCCGACTCTCACCAGCTTTATTCGCCTTGTTTATTGAACCACTAGCTGCTGCAATACGTCAAAATGATCAAATAAAGGGAATCCATACCCCCGCTACACACCACAAAATCAGCCTTTACGCAGACGACATATTGCTCTACCTACAAGACCCATCAAACTCCCTGCATGAGTCTCATTCACTCATTCTCTCAAATTTCCGACTATGCTATAAATCTGACAAAATCAACCATTTTACCCATAAATAGTGCCGTCTGGAATGCTACATCTCAGAACTCTCCCCTCACCTCCACTAGCAAATATCAAATATCAAATATCTGGGTATAAATATTTCCACCAAGCTGTCAGAGTTGTTCCTCCTTAATTTCATTCCGTTAATAAATACAATTGAAGATGATTTAAACCGTTGGACAAACTTACCACTATCTCTAATTGGCAGAATAGCAACTGTAAAAATGACCATACTACCAAAAATTAACTACCTCTTCAGAATGATTCCAACCCAGCCCACCACAAAATGGTTTAGTTCATTAAACACCATAACAACTAAATTCTATTGGAAAAATAAAACGCCCCGGATCAAACTTTCTACCTTACAGAAACTCAAAACTCAAGGAGGACTGGAAGCCCCAAACTTTTATCAATACTATTGGGCAAACCAGCTAAACTACATCACAAACTGGATTCATCCCAACCAACAGGACAACCCATGGATAGAAATAGAACAATCAGAATGTAAAGAAATGTCCATCTCTGATCTACCATTCCTCAGTGCCTCTATAAAACGCCACAACTGCTTCAAAAACACTGTCATTTCAACAACTCTGAATGCCTGGTGGAAAATTAACAAAATCTTAAAATTCACAATGACCCCATGCAAATACACTCCAATATAGCACAATCCTGACTTCTTGATTAACAAAACACCACTCTCCTTCACCTCATGGAAACAAAAAGGTATCACACATCTTCAACACATCTTTCAGGATGGCACCTTCATCACCTTCCAGGATTTGGTCCATAAGTATAATATTGGGAAAGAGCAATACCTCCAGTACTTTCAATTAAAATCTTTTTTTAAATATAAAATGAAAATAATGAACAACTACTTACAACCACCTGGATGAAATTAATAAAATAATCAATACCAAAAAAATGATCTCCAAATTCCATCCATTATCTTAACCTGCTTATCCTGAACAGGGTCGCAGGGGGGCTGGAGCCTATCCCAGCATACATTGGGCGAAAGGCAGGAATACACCCTGGACAGGTCGCCAGTCCATCGAAGGGCACACACACCATTCACTCACACACTCATACCTATGGGCAATTTAGACTCTCCAATCAGCCTAACATGCATGTCTTTGGACTGTGGGAGGAAACCCACGCAGACACGGGGAGAACATGCAAACTCCACACAGAGAGGCCCCGGCCGACGGGGATTGAAACCCAGGACCTCCTTGCTGTGAGGCGGCAGTGCTACCCACTGCACCATCCGTGCCGCCTATCTCCAAATTATACAAACTAATATCAACCACAGACCTAACAATATCCCTCCCCATCCAAGCCTGGGAAAAAGACTTATCACTCAGCTACAATTCAGACTTCTGGACTCAAATCTGTAGGAACACCTTCACGATGACCACCAATACTAACCTGCAACTAATACAACACAAGGTCATTCACAGAACTCATATCACTCACCAAAAGATATTTAAAATGGGATTTGTGGACTCAGACACTTGCACTCACTGCTCTTTGAATACCCCAGATAATTACTTCCACTCGACCTGGCTCTGCCCACCAACTCACCACTTCTGGAAACAAGTCATAAACCAAATATCTCTCATTATGAGCAGTAGCATTCCACTCTGTCCATCCCTCTGTCTACTAGGAGACCTCTCAACAATCAACCCACCAAATCAAAATACCAAACCTATACTCATACTAGCTATCGTCAAGAAAACCATCCTCTTAAACTGGAAAACAAGACACAAAATAAACATAACACATTGGTCTAATCTACTCAAAGAACACATATCCATGGAACTAATTTCACACCAGCGCCAAAGCTCACACATGGCAAACATTTGGGGTCCTTTCATAAAATCAAAAAAAAAAAAAAAAAAAAAAAAAAGTATTTCACTGAAATGCAGGTCTAAGGTACAGCTATGTTATCCATCTATATTGTAGAGAGAAGTAAAATAATTTCACAAGAGTTTTATGTTAATCCATCATTTCTTGATCGTAACAGTGATCTACTACTGCCTTCTTTTACAGATCAATCAATGAAAACTGCCACAGTCCCATTGACATTGGATGGAAACAACGGTAATTGGAATTAAACCTTTGAACTGAGTTTTAGATTAATTCAAGGTTTCACAGTACATGGTAGAATGCTGCACTAGTAGAAGCACTGGCACTATAGTGCATCAAATGATGATGGGTTTTTAAGGGAAATGCATTCATTACAAGGTCAAATATGTCTGATAAAAAATACTTTGGCATAGATTATTGGATTATTGCAGCATCATTGCAGAAATAATCCAAATTATAGCACTGAAATGGACAAAGTATCTCAAAGTATTTTTGCAAAATGACAAACTACTGCTTTCTGTTGGTGTTGCAGACAGCCTTGTTGTGGTTGGTGCAGCTCTGGGTGTGTTGGCGTGTCTAATTATGGCTGCTCTTGCGGTCCTTCTCAGAACAAGATCAGTTTCAAAATCACTTGGTAAGACCAACCACCATACACAGTTTGGAAAACGTTACTTATCAAAACCATCCGACATTTTACTCAAGCACTGGGTGCTTAGGCAGAAACTTGTGTGCTTGCACTGACAGTTAATAAGTTTAAAAAATTACATTCAAGCCCTGTATTTCAGTTTGTTGAAAGAAGCCTGGTCATACCACCAAGTGCTTTAATAAAGGATTAGGGACCTATTACATAATTTAACCCTGGTTTACTGTCTTTCTATACCCTTAAATCCAGCGGACTTGTCCGTCTCTGTGGACAATGTACAGGTAAGTAGCATCTTATTTCTAAACCCTTATTATTGTACGCATACATTCATCATGAGAAGAAAAATATAGAAGCATGCATCAAAATGGACAGAAAAATCAGGGAAAAGAATTATAAGCCTGATTATAAAAGGCAAACCACCAACTGGGAAAAAAAAAATTGGGTTGAGGCACACTTAAAAACTAGGTGATATAGCTATTGGCAATGGATGGCTTTATTATGAGCTCAAACGTAAAAGAAACACTAATTGCTTTGAATTTTTACCTTTGATACATTTTTAGTCCAGAGGCAGTTCATCTCCCAGATTCCAGTCGAGACATTCGAGTTACTGGCTCTGCTGGTTTTTGAGTGAGGCCAGTGTAATTAACCGCTTTAAAATTACCCATAAGCACTGAATAACAGAGCACCAGTACCATTTTTTTTACATTTTTTACATTTATATTTACATTTTACATTTACAGAATTTAGGATCCCTGATACATTTTGATAGCAGTTATGCCGTCTTCTCAATTATGAGCAGGGCATACCACATACTCATACACCCCAGAATTAGACACTTTTCAAGGTACTAATTATAATTAATTAACATGACGTGGAACAGATCTGTTATGAACGGTGCCCTAGACTGTGTGAAAGTGTTCTATTGGCTCCAACTTGTCTCCTTCAGGATGAAGAGAACCCTGAGCATGTGTATGATGAATACACTGACACAGTTGTATACAGCACTATTGATCTGCCCCAGGAGGATTCTGAGCAGGCGTACTGCACGGTGCAGTTCTCGGACCTTCCATCGAATGAGAATGACCTGTACTCACTGGTGATGTCTCATTGAGGGAAGATTGCCTCCCGGCCTGTGTATGTTAGTGTTTCAGGTGTTTCAGTCGTTGAATGGCTAGAAGGTCCACATGTCTGGTGTCCAATACAAAATTGAGGTATGGACCCACCCAATTTTGTGGGTGGTCTGTAGCAAAACAATTCCTGGGCCTGGGTTGTCTGTGCTGAATTTTGTTAAAATGATTTTGGTTTAATTGCTCATTTTCTAAACAGCTGTATTATGTATGTGTTGGACCACAGTGAAATGATGAAAAGGCACATAGTCTGCTTGCGATCACTGAGGCACTCCACTCTGCCAAAGCCAAATCCCTCTCCTCTGTCCTCATCTTCCTCGACCTGTCGGCCGCCTTCGATACAGTCAACCATGAGATTCTGCTCTCATCGCTTACTGGGATGGGTGTCACAGGATCTGCACTGGCATGGTTTTCCTCCTACCTCCCTGGTCGCTCCTACCAGGTGACTTGGAGGGGCTCAGTCTCTGTCCCTCACCCCCAACAGTCCCGCAGGGTTCAGTTCTTGGTCCTCTCCTCTTCTCTCTATACACCATGTCTCATGTCTCTTGGTTCTGTTATCTCTTCCCATGGCTTTTCTTACCATTCTTATGCCGACACCCAACTCTTTCTTTCCTTCCCCCCCAATACCCAGGTCACCACACAGATCTCTGCCTGCTTGGCTGATATCTCTGCGTGGATGACTTCCCACCATCTGAAGCTTAACCTTGCCAAGACTGAGCTTCTCTACATCCCTGCTAAGTCCTCTCCGACGATTGACCTCTCACTGATTGTTGAGGACTTTGTGGTATCCTCCTCCCATACGGCCAAGAATCTTGGGGTGACTCTTGATAACTGCCTCACCCTGGCTCCACATGTATCCTCCACTGCCAGAACCTACAGGTTCTTCCTCTACAATATTTGCCGTATCCGTCATCTCCTGACGGAGAAAGCCAGCCAGCTCCTAGTCCAGGCGCTTGTCATTTCCCGCCTGGATTATTGCAACTCCCTCCTAGCCAGTCTCCCAGCTTGGGCCATCAAGCCCCTCCAGCTTGTCCAGAATGCTGCAGCCCGCCTGATCACCAGTCAGCCCAGGTCGGCTCATGTCACCCCACTCCTCATTGGCCTCCACTGGCTTCCTATTGCCGTACGCATCCGATTCAAGGCCCTACTGTTGGCATTTCAGGCTGCTAAGGGGACTGCCCCACCTTACATCCAATCCTTAATCACTCCCTACTCCCCAGCTAGATAACTCAGGTCTGCCAGCTCTGGTCACCTTATGGTTCCCTCACTACGAGCACCTGGCAGTCAAGCTGCACGTTCACGCCTGTTTTCTGTTCTGGTTCCTCAGTGGCGGAATGACTTGCCTACCACTGTCAGGACAGCAGGATCCCTCCCCCTATTTCGACACAGACTGAAAACACACCTTTTCAAACTGTACCTTAGTCCTCCCACCTGATCCCCCCCCCTCCCTTTCCAATATGCCTTTTGTCTATCCCAAAAAAATAATAATAATAAAAGCACTTACAATGACTGTGTATTTTACTAGTTATGGATGTGATGCTTTAGCTCGTGTAAGAACCTATGCACTTGTAACTCACTTTGGATTAAAAGCGTCTGCCAAATGACTACAATATAAATGTAAATGTAAAGTTATTTCATCCATATCGATTGCATTTTTGGTAATTGAGCGAAGCCAATCGTCATTTGTTGTTGCAGCAGAAAATGTCTTATATACAATTTCTGTAGCCTATAGAATATGTTTTACATTATGTAATGTGAAATGTGCATATTATTTAGGCTACTGAACAGAAACATGAATAAAGACATTAATGGATTCATCAGGTGATTATGAATTGGCAAAAATACACTAAATTTGATTGGTGCTTAATTATGATTTTACCAATAGGGTATTTTATTTTTAAGAAAGACCTGAGTGATTCCATTTGAGTCGTAAATTAATGTGAAGAATGAATGAATGAAATATCATATTGGAATTGTTTTTGGTTTTGTAGCGGGAGATCAGTCTGTTATGTTTCTGAGTCTGTCTGTTAGTTTATTTGTTAAATTCTTGTAATTTATTATTTTTCATTATCATACCTGCCTTTCTGTTTATCATCCATCATTGTTCATTGCATTTCGTCATCCCCTGTTATGTCTGTGCCAGGATGTTTTCGAGGCATAGTCACCCCCTGTCTGCGTGCTGCACTATTCGGGTCGTTTCGGAGATTTCTGGGTGTCAACGATTCCTTCCCAGTCTCGCCTTTCCTTACTTCCTGCTTTTTTCGCTAGTTAATGTTGTATAGCACTATTCTTACTAACAACTACTAATTTTGATATTGTACTGTACTAATTATATGAATACACTGAATGAATAAATTAACAGTCACTTATTTTGGGTAGTTTAGATTTAATCGTGTTACTAACTCACTAACGTTATCTGTCTGCTCTGTAACTCCGCCTGTCTATTCACTGTCACTGACTACTTGCTTAGTTTCAGCAAAGTGTTCGCACCTGTCTCTCACTATCACTACGTCTCCTAACTCTACGCAATTGTCTTCTCCTTAATCCGGAGCCACGTTTTTGTTTCCCCCTTGTTATTGTTTCATTACCCCATTATGTTCTTGACCTGTTTATTTGTTCAGCCCTCCTCACTCCCGTGCTCCGACTAGTATGTCACTTCCCCTCATGTATTTAAGCCCCAGTCTCTGCTTGATACTTTGTCAGAACATTGATCAGTTTTCATTGCCATTGACACCAAGTTTGCCTTACCCTTCTGTTTTGTTTGCCTTTTGATTATTTGGTTATTTTGACTTTTTCCTTCCACCTTCATTGACATTGTTTTTGCCTAGCCCTTTTTGTACTTTTTGTACCATTCTTTTGAATCTCGATTCTGGCATTGTTTGAACTCTGATTACCTGGCTTGAAATTGGACTGAATAAAGACAAAGGTTTTTGCATACTCCCTGGTCTGCGTCTGGGTCCTCTGAACGGTACCTCACACAGTCAGCCTCCACACCACAGCCAGTCAGGCCCCAGTCAGCCTCACAGACAGGCCCACAGAGAGCCTCCATGCAGTGCAGAGATTGAGGCAGAAGGAGCCCATGCCCTGATAAACAAATCATTTCAAATTCACACATTAGTTCCCTCTCTCCGAGAGAAGCTTAGCAGAGCATTGTTGTCTCTTGACTGGGAAGAGTCCAAAGGCATAGGTTTGATTTTGACATTGGTAGGGACACAAATGGAGGATTTGGCATCTACAAATACACCTTAGCCGTTCTCTCACTGCTTAAGAATGAATCAATTTAAAATGCATTCAACATATTCAAATGCACCAGATGCCTCCAAATTACATCAGAAAAAAAATGCCAGGGGACATCATCTGAACCCCCACGGTCAGCTACTTTTTCTCTTTGGTCTACTACTTACATTTCTGGGGAACACTGCGTTTCTGTCTGCGGAACTGCTGTCTAGAGACTAGTGTGCGTGAAAATCCCAGGAGATCAGCAGTTCCTGAGATACTCAAACTCTGTCTGCCACGAATAATCATTCCATGGTCAAAGTCACTTAGATCACATTTCTTCCCCATTCTGATGGTTGATGTGAACATGACCCGTATTTGCATGATTGTATGCATTGCCCTGCTGCCACACAATTGGCTGATAAGATAATCGCATGAATAAGTAGGTGTAATAAAGTTATAAAATGTTCCTAATAAAGTCATTCATAGATATGATATAACCACGCTGCTATACCACCACACCATACAATTTCACGGATGTAAATTCTAATATAGGCAATCTTGTAATTGTGTGTGATACTGTCATGTATTGTATATTTTGACTTAAGATAAATTAAGAAGTAGAAATAATATAACCCGTACATAGACCCTGCACTACCCCAATAAAAGACTGCAGTCAACAATATGCACTAAAACTAATAATACAACCTATCTGGACAAATGCAATCAAAGGAGCAAGCTACAGCTGTCATGCATCAGCTGCCTGTTTTGGCGTGCGCCATTTTAAGATGTTGTAAGATGTTGGATGCAGAACTTGATCCAACTGTGCCAACATCTCATTTGGTTCTCTCTCTCATTTGGTTTCACCAGTCACCTGTAGAGCATGCTATGTTGCGGTTTCACCATAAAAGCAGAAGATCTTTGGTGTGAGTGTATGGAAACTTTATTCCACGAAAATCAATGCAAGCTGGTTGGTCCTCTCATCCTCCCACTCACTGAATCATGCAAATGTCTGCTGCTCATCTACCCATTTAACCCTGAAAATGAGAGGCATTGTATCAACCCTGTCAAAATAGGTTGACATCACATGGTTATGTGGAGCCAAATCTTGAGAAAGAATCTCTTGAAATGTCTTTATATTGTGTGTTTCTTAAGAACTTAGCTTAGCCATACGTCCTACAGGCCACACAGTACTGTGGGAGGGTCAGGAACTATTTTATATCCTGAAGGACACAAGAAAGTCAGAAATAGCTATCAGCACATTAGAAAGGGTAGTAAACTGTTGTCAAGCTAAAATAATATCAACTAATGTGCTATCAGGTCCATAGAACAAACAACCCAGATGTGAGACCAAGGTGTAGAGTTTATAATAAAAAATTTTATTATAAAAATGCAGGTCAGACAGGCGGGGATAAGGCAGTTCGTAGTCCAGGCATGGGTAAAAACTCCAGCAAACGCGTATATCAGGGATAATCCAAAATGTAATCGTTGGCACAGGCGAAGGGTCAATAACAGGTGGGCTAAACAGACAGAAATGGAATCCAGAAACGAAAACAGGTCGATACACTGCGGGTCAAAATAAAACAGTCGGGAGTAACTAAACACGGATGTCGGGGACGAAATGGGTCGTAACAGAAATCAATCAGGTAACGCTGGAAAGTATGGAGTTGACCCATCACAATATGGTGGGGAACTGGACAAACAACGGGGTTTAAATAACACAGTAAACGCAGAGGGAATGGCAATCAGGTGTGGGAAACAATCAGGAAGTGTAACACAGGCGAAACGAATGAATGAAGTGAACAAACTAAAAAGGCGGCTACAGTGTGCACAGAGATAACAAAAACACGGAAACGCGACGCACTTAGAATACACTACATAGAAAACACGAAACCTAACATGTGCTCGTTTTGCTCAAGTGAATATGTGAAATAGGAAAGAACAACCAATAAAATGTTTCATCATCATCAATGCCATTATTGCATCAGACATTCAACGCAATGATACTCTTCTGAAGATACATAACAGGTTAGTAAATTGTTTAGACAAAGAGAAGTGATATGCTCAACAAAACAATACATGTAACAAAGCAAAACATAGGCCACACTGTTTTACTGGAAAACTAGTTTGGAACACTACAAGTTGCACACATACTGACATTTCTGAACAAGGCTATATTTACAGCTGATATTGACTGAGTATATGTCTTTGTTTTGTTCATGCTGCATGTGTATTTAGTCAATCTTTAGTTGGCCAGATTATTTACAATTATAAGTGAATCAGAAGTGCAGTACTACGAAGTACACTACCTGATTGGTGGTAACTATACCAACCAGTATCATTCATCCAGTACTGGTCACAGCCCAGACTTAAATCTCTAACTACTGGGCCTGTTGATGTGGCATCTTTGCAGACTGAACCACTCAAGACCAAAATTGGTGATTATTTTTTAAATAAATGTCAAAATAATTTTACAGTGTTGAGTTCACTCTTGTTTGTCTGAACACACTGCTAAAAGTTCAAGAATGGTTAACACTTTTTCATGCAATCTCTACATCTACACTTAATAGCCCATAATAACAAAGTGAAAACCAGTTTTTTGACATTTTTGCAAATGTATTAAAAATCAAAAACTGAAATCTCTCATTTACATAAGTATTCAGACCCTTTGCTGTGTCACTCTAAAGTGATGAGGTGTATCCATCCTCTTTGCTGTAGTTATACTTGTGATGTGTCTAGAACTTGATTGGAGTCCATCTGTGGCAAATTTAATTGATTGGCTATAGCTTAGAAAGGCACACACCTGTGTAGATAAGGTCCCACAATTCACACTGCATTTCAGGACAAAAACCAAGCCATGAAGTCTGAGGAGCTCTCTGTTGATCTCAATGATATAATTATCTGGCCAAACTGAGTAATCGGGCACGAAGGGCCTTGGTCAGGGAGGTGACCAAGATCCCAACGGTCACTCTAACAGAGCTTCAGAAGTCCTCTGCAGAGATGGGAGAACCTGCCGGAAGGACAACCATCTCAGAATTGAGGGAACCTCAGGCAACCTGAGTCTGGGGGGACAGTTGACCTTTCAACATGGCAAAGACCCAAAGCATTCAGCCACGACAACGCTGGAGTGGCTTCGAGACTAGTCTCTGACTGGCCTTGACTGGCCCAGCCAAAGCCCAGACTTAAACCCCATCCGTGGAGAGACCTGAAGATGGCAGTCTTGTAGAGACTTACCCAAGAGGACTTGAAGCCCCTTTCAGTCTTGCTGCCAAAGGGGTCTCTACAAAATACTGAATTAAGGGTCTGATTATTTATATAAATGAGAGATTTTCATTTTTGATAGCAGAAATTTCAAAAAACATGTTTTCACTTTGTCATTATGGGTTATTGAGTATAGGTTGATGGGCAAAGCAATTTTATCCATTTAAAATGTAATCTACAACACAATAAAGTGTGCAAAAAAGTGAAGGGGTCTGAATACTTTCTGAAATCATGTAGTTTTCTGAAGTCATCATCACAGTGTCTGTAACAAGCGTCTGACTGTATTTCTCAGGGGCACATGATAAGAGCTATTCCATTTGTTTATTTTTTGCCAACTTCTGCTGTTACTTACCTAATTTGGTCAATTTATTTGATCAAACATTTTTGCTAAGTCATGAGCCTCAACTGTAGACTATGTGCCCTTTCATCATTTGACTGTGGTCCAACACATACATAATACAGCTGAGCAATTAAACCAAAATCATTTTAACAAAATTCACTGTAGTTTTTCCATAACTTTCATCATCACCAGTGAGTACAGGTCATTCTCATTCGATGGAAGGTCCGAGAACTGCACCGTGCAGTACACCTGCTCAGAACCCTCCTGGGGCAGACCAATAGTGCTGTATACAACTGTCTCAGTGTATTCATCATACACATGCTCAGGGTCCTCTTCATCCTGAGGGAGACATGTTGGAGCCAATAGAACACTTTTACACTTTTACGCTTTTACAATAAGTGTTTCTTTTACGTTTGAGCAAACTTGCTCATAATATAGCCATCTACTGTATACAATACCTGTATAACCTAGTATTTAAGTGTGCCTGAACCCAATTTTTTTTCTTCCCAGTTGGTGGTTTGCCTTTTATAATCAGGCTCATAATTCTTTTCCCAGATTTTTCTGTCCCTTTTGATGCGTGCTTCTATATTTTTCTTCCCATTATGAATGTATGCGTTCAATAATAAGGGTTTAGAAATAAGATGCTACTTACCAGTACACTGTCTACAGAGATGGACAAGTCCGCTGGATTTAAGGGTATAGAAAGACAGTAAACCAGGGTTAAATTATGCAATAGGTCCCTAATCCTTTATTAAAGCACTTGGTGGTATGACCAGGCTTCTTTCAACAAACTGAAATACGGGACTTGAATGTAATTTTTTTTACTTATTAACTGTCAGCGCAAGCACACAGGTTTCTGCCTAAACACCCAGTGCTTGAGTAAAATGTCGGATGGTTTTGATCAATAACGTTGTCCAAACTGTGTATGGTGGTTGGTCTTACCAAGTGACTTTGAAACTGATGTTCTTCTGAGTATGGCCGCAAGAGCAGCCATAATTAGACACGCTAACACACCCAGAGCTGCACCAACAACAACAAGGCTGTCTGCAACATCTAACAGAAAGCAGTAGTTCAGGAAGTTCAATCTTTTTTGAATATCCATGACACATGCAGAAGCAATTCACACATTAAATTTTGCAAAAATATTTTTAGATTTTAGATTTAAGATGAATAACATTAAAAGGGCTTTGCACATTTCAATGCCATAATTTGGATTATTTCTGCAATGATGCTGCAATAATCCAATAATCTATGCCAAAGTATTTTTTATCAGACATATTTGACCCTGTAATGAATGCATTTCCCTTAAAAACCCATCATCATTTGATGCACTATAGTGCCAGTGCTTCTACTAGTGCAGCATTCTACCCTGTACTGTGAAACCTTGAATTCATCTAAAACGCAATTAAAAGGTTTAATTCCAATTACCATTGTTTCCATCCAGATATATCAAAGTCAGTGGGACTGTGGCAGTTTCCATTGATTGATCTGTAAATGAAGGCAATAGTAGATCACTTATTGAATGTCACAATCAAGAAATTATGGATCCACATAAAACTCGAGTGAAATTATTTTACTTCTCTCTAAAGCATAGATGGATAACGTAGCTGTACCTTAGACCTGCATTTTCGTAAAATACTTTTTATTTAAAATATATAACAGAAAAGGACTCTCAACATGTGAAGGAATTTCAGTGTATTTGAAGAAGCACTGTGCCTTTTTAAATGATAGACTTACTATATACAGTACATATACCTATATTTCATATACTGTAATGTGTTACATTTCTGAAACTAACCAGTTTGACCAGTACCCCAGATAGTGTCAAATGTCATGTGTGAGCTTAAATGATATATGTCCAAGAATATATCTGCAGCCAAATGAGCAGTTCGTAGTGAACAAGATCATCGCTATGACTTCCTAAAACTGCACTCATTTACAGTATACGGCTTATTTTGGTTCTTTATCAGTTCCTATTTTGGTTAAGATGTTTGCATGTTCAGATCTGAATGAAAGGCAAGCAAGAACAGCTGGCAATTGCACGGGGGACGCACCACTCACAAACTCACGAGTTTAGTTTTTGATATATATCTCTCGGGTTACTCTAAAATCACATGCACATTATTTTATCATGACACAGATGCAAACATTGTGCCATACTGCCACATATGGGAGGAGTTGTCTGCATATGTATATGTATTTAATACATTCAGGCTATCTAGAGTTTATCCTGTTAAAATTCAACTCTTAAATGCATGTAGACTATTGGTAGTGGTTTCCAGTGCATCCATGAATAATACAGGATTAATAGAGATCATGAAGAGACTAAATGATTCGTATCATAGAATGCTAGGTGTCTGTGTGCATATGTGTGTGTACATGCATTGAGAGAGAGAGAGAGAGAGTGATAGGGAGAGAGAGGGAGAGAGAGGGAAAGGGAAAGGGAGAGGGGAGAGAGACAGAGAGAGAGAGAGAGGGAGGGAGAGGGAGAGGTAGAGAGAGAGAAGGAGACAGGAGAGGGAGAGGGGAGAGAGGGAGACGGGAGAGAGAGAGGGAGAGAAAGAGAGAGAGAAAGAGAGGGAGAGGGCATTCTCACAGGGAGGTGTGGCGAAAGGGACTCTCCATTCTTGCTCAACACTGAAGGCAGTTCTGGTCGGTCTGACGGAGCTGCTGTTTGGTGAACCCCCGCCACTCAGAACAGCAGAGGGGGGCAGTGTGGCTGGAGGAACCGTTGCTGCACAAGCATAAAAACATGCATCAATCCCCTGACCACAGGGTGTCAACCAAAGCAGTTATTATAATATGTATCCAGATAAGCGCTCAAATGTTTACTCAAAATGAGGCGACACTTTTCAGTGTGTTGTGCTCAGCAATGAAGTGGGGTACTGAAGGCAGTCGTATATTCCTAACTCTAAAGTATCAGCACATATTACAATTACCAATCAGCGCCTCTTTTTGACGTATGTGCATAACTCATGGCTGTTATAGAGCAGATACAGTAGAATTATTATGGCATGCACATACAAAGAAAGAATGGAAAGGCGAGGTTTGGGTAAGTTATACCGTTACTGACAGTCACTTTTACTTTGACCATCCAGTCTGTGCCCCATGTATCTATTCCACAGTAATAGAGGCCTGCGTCCTGTAGACTCAGTTTTATGATGGTGAAACCGAGAAAGCGCCCGTGGGAATTATCATTCAGGAGGAATCTTCCAGCGCGTTCACTGACAGCCGACGTGATAAGAACATCCCATCTCCCACATGGATGACGGCAGACATACTTTGGGAGATGCAGATAACCATCTGGATATGGACACTTGATGTTTAAATCTCCACCTTCAGTTCCATGTGCTTCAAGTACATGGCCCATTGCTGTCCAGTGAACTTAATCCACCGGCAAAAACATAAACATGAAATAAAATTTGAAAGTACAATTTTTTTTAAAGATTTTAAAAGTTAATTCAGCTGTGTTATCAAACACAAAACTAACATAAAAAATCTGGCCAAAAGTTTTACAAATGCTTTATATGTTATATGTATTGTATTATGTACAGTAAATTGATACTGTGTTGGCTGCTACCTTGGCCAGGTCTGTTTTGAAAAAGAGAGTCCGGATCTCAATGCAGCTTCCTGCTTAATAAATAATAAATTAAATAAATGTACATTTTCATCACAAAATGAGTTCAGAAAGGTCAGAAATTACTGATATGAGTTTGCTAAACTGTGTTTGTGCAGAAATACATGAACTCTTCCAATTAATCAGGAGTCAAAATGTCGTAAAAATATTGATTGAATCTAATGATTGTGTACATGACACGTACTTTCATGTAAGTATTAAGAAAGTCACTGAACCATTAGTCATTTTCAGTGAAGCAAAATTATGTGTGGAAAATGTACTTTGCTGCAAAAACTATACACATTCCCGTAACAATCTCTTAAAATACAAAGTAAAACTTCAATAAAAAAACATATATAGGCTAAAAAATAATTACCATTGGTTTCAGGTCAATTTGATTAATGTCAAATACCAATCACAAGCAATGCAAATCACATCATGGCAGCATGCAACACCAGCCTATGAAGCTACAAAGGGAGACGTTTCTGCAAAAGGGATATGCAGTGTTACCGTCATGTCTCATTCCTGCCCAGTGTCTGTTCCATCCTCTAAAGTACCTAAGGGATTCTGGAAAAAACAAAAACTTTGCTTGAGGAAATACAAAAGACAAGGACTTACTTGCTAGGAGAGAGAGGATCTGCAGAGGGTATCTCATCACAACCCCAGTTCAAACTGACATCACAGCAGGCTCGTTCAACACACTATAGATATGACTCAAGAGAAGATCACACCTGCTGCACTAGGCGACCGCTTCTCACTCAGTCCAGTTTTCAGCCTTATGAAGAGATCCTTATGAAAGCTCTGGTCACAACAGAAATGTGGGCTGGTTTAGGGAAGGAAACTACACAGACAATAGCACCGCAAATTTCCGTGACGGATACAAAAGGAGCGGCCACATCCAAGACTCAAGGGCCCGTGCCTCCCCTAAAATCTGATTGGCCACCTCAGTGCCACCCCGCACATAGCCAGCCTGCTTTTACCATGTTACCATTTTTACCAAGACTGTCTTTCCTGTTTTGCTGCCTTCCAAATGTGCATCAAAAGCGCACATGTCAGAAGCACCAATCTGATTCACACGTTATTGGCTGTTATGACAGTAAATTTGTTTTTATGAAGACACCATCTTTTCCGCTTGCAATACTGCCAGATGTGCTGCAAAAAAGCTAGAATCACCAGGACATGACAGGACAGCTTGCAAGCTTGTATGGTGCAGTTTGTAGGCCAACTGTATTTTGCTCTTGTCAGTGTGACAGTTTGAAATATTAAATATTTTGAATTGTAACGTTATGGTTGAAATATCATTTGAATGTCATAGTGTTAAACTAGTTAGTTAGCTGACTAAATTGAAGACTACTGACTAGCTAGCTAGCAAACCTTAGTCTCAACAAGAAATAAATGACTTGAATGCTGTTGTTTCTTTAATATATGGCCCCCTTGTGTACAACTAGTTAAATCAGCTAAATATATAAAGCCAAATTGCAAACTTATCTAGTTAGTTGAAAGAATGTTTTTACATAATAATATTGTATTAATGCAAGACAAAAAATCATTCCTATAGTTTCCAAAAGCTCTTATAAATGTTACATTGTGTTCTCTTTATTAACTAAAGAAGACTAACATGAAGTGACTGGATAAGAAACATGCATCAGAGCTGGTGAGAATATGATTTTGGACAAAGCAACAATGTATATTATCATCATATGATTCTGACCTACTTACTGTTGCCATATTATTGAGTTTGTGCTGAAAACAAAGATATGAAACACTTTGGAAAATATCATCATTAATTTAATGAATCATATGAAGTTAATTTGTTAGAGCACAAACCGCAAATTCTTGAACAGGCTTAGTTACGGGTCAGAGCGTTATTTATTGTAATAGATCATCATGATGATAATACACATTCTTGCTTTGTCCAAAATCATATTCTCACCAGCTCTGATGCATATGTTACTTATCCAGTCACTTCATGTTAGTCTTCTTCTCAGATTGAACCCAGGGTTTGTATAATGCATTTCTGTGTGGTGGTTTGCTCAGAGCATTTGTCTTACCTTTTGTAAGTGAGCACAGAGAAGGGTCTTGATGACAAAAGAGGCTCATAGCATATTTATTTGTTATTGTTCATGTCATCCTTTACATTAGCTTATCAGTAGCCTATAGCCTATTCATTTATGTTTAGTCTTAGTAGACTAGTAATGCATAGTGTTTTTTTGTAGTTTCTTTCGCACGTGAAACAGTAAAAAATAAAAAATAAACATAAATAACCACAAAAAAATGTTTTGCGTAAAGCCAGGAGATATGGTGGCCACCCCCAGACAACCCTTGGACCCCCCTTGGCCACCCCAGTAAAGAAAATCCTAGAACCGCCCCTGCCGGTGGGAGCTGGGGGGGGCTTCTGGGAGGGCTTCTGGGGGGGCTTCTGGGGGGGCTTCTGGGTGGGCTTCTGGGGAGGCTTCAGGGGGGGCTTCTGGGGGGGCTGGACGTGATTGCCCAGACTGGAGTGGAGGTTCCGGCCGGGTAGTGGGCCTTGGGGTCTTCCTCCTCGAAGCCCTCATCCTCCACATCCAGATCCAGGTGGAGAATGTCGCAGCCTCGTCTGCATGGAGCATCAGGGTCCGAGCTGCTGTCCTGCGGCACCCTGCCCGTCTGCGAGTACAGGCACTCAACGCTCAAAGTGAGCCAATAAACAAACTCCATCAACGCTCGTGCCAAAATGCACGTCAAAGTTGACGCCAACATAAGGCGCTATGCACTAATGCAGTCGCCAGGCTTGTGTCAGGGAAAAATGCTTTTTAACATTTCACAGGTGAGCATCGTTTGAATCAGACATAGTAAGACTTATATACAGTTTTCAGTACACGGACCCAGAAGAGGGGGCTTTATCAAAACAAAAAGACGTGATGCTTGCCATGAACATTCATCAGTATTTTGTCTTCTGATGACCCCTTGTTGACCTTGCTGTAAGACCGGAATGAGCTCGCTATCCCCTTCTCGGCGAGGCAGAGACATTAAGGTCAAAGGCCGTCTGTCTGCTGGGAGAGAGACAGAGAAAGACTCCTAGTAAGCACGGTTAGGTTATTTTTTTATATTGTGATTGTCTTTATGTAAACACACATTGTCAATTAAGAATCAATTCAGGAAATTACCCTTACACTTGTTGTAATCCTTAACCTGACTCTGGCCAAGCGCCCTTTGGCTGAGCTGGTTAAGGGAGTGCTGCAGGTGGCCGCTGTAGGAGAGCGGGGGGGGGGGGGGGGGGGTCACCTGCACATTTTGTTATGGAATGCAGGCGGGTGAGGGGCATACCTGGGATGGACCGGTCGAGGTGGAGGTGGAATGACTCCGAATTGAAGAAGTTGAACCCCGCACATTGTGATAGGCAGCTGACTGTTCCATGTTGTTGCTATGTTGTTGCAGGTTTATACACATCCTTACTCCTGCTCTTAACACGGTGTAAAATCAGTCATCAGTCATCAGTCATCTGACCACCAGCTCAAACGTGCGTGTCACAAAAAGGTTGAAAACCCCTATTAGAGAAGATGGGGATGCAATATTACATTCAGTGATAATGTGGTAAAATTGATCCTATTCCAACATAATTGGTGTCAATCCATTTATGTGTCCTAAAACATGCATGATCCCCCCCAGCTCATCGGCGTGGACCGAGACTGCTGCTCCTCATTTGGCGGGTCAAAGACAGCTGCCTGGTTCCATGAGTGGGACAAGCTGCTGGTCAGGGCGGACGTGTGACACCTCATGCACCAGATTATTGGTAGCACTCTGTACCTAGTTATGTTGCCCTCCAGAGGGTATTTTTTTCATGAGCCTACTTTTGTCATTTTTTGGTCGGATGTGAAATAGGTCGGATGTCGCCCTGCTAGTGCCAGCACAGGGGTCATGTATCGACCAGCAGTTGTGGTCTTTCTAAAAGTGGAGCCACTCTAAGCCATAAAAGGTGGCATTCATTTTTTCTCTCAAAAAATAAGTAGGCCTAAATGATCTCATCGACTCGCTAGTTTATTTTGTAAGTGGCCGCTTCCCTGGGTTCTCTTTGGATATGATTCATGTGGTTCATATGATTCTGACCTACTTACTGTTGCCATATTATTGAGTTTGTGCTGAAAACAAAGATATGAAACACTGGAAAATATTGTCTTTCCATCCAAAACAATGCATCTAACTATCAATGTATCCAACTACTAAACATTAAAAGTAAGTGTAATATTACTCCTAAAGCATAGTTTTATGGAAACTGATTACCGTTACAACATTCCATGTTTAGATCATGACCTTTGTCATGGTCATTTCCACATTATCATTGAATGTAGTAATATTGCATCACTATCCTTTGTCACAGGGCTTTTCAACCTTTTTTCACACGTACTGTTGAGCTGGTGGTCAAATGACTGGTGATTGATTTTACAGTGTTAAGAGTAGGATCCACCTGCAACATCACAGCAACAACATGGAGCAGTCAGATGGTCCATGTTAGAATAGAGATCAAGCAGTGAGAGGAGGAGGTGGAGGAGGTCAATGGAATGGCAGATGACAACTACTCCTTCAGAGAGGTGGCCTTGTTTCTCATCTTAGAGGTGGGGGGGGGGGGGGGTTGTCCTGGTAGAGGGCCGCGTCTTTCACTGCAGTTCAGGATTTTTTCAACATGCAGCTTGTCTGTTCATTTCATTCACAAAATGGATCAAAACTGCCAAACCACTGCAAACATGTCTCAAAATCACCAGCATACAGTGCTCTTGTGCTAACTGTGAAAAGTAAAAAGTATCAAAAAATTTGTAATTGTAAAAAAAACCTGAAACAGACCCACAGTATGTTGTAATTATATATATATATTTTATTACAGTATTCTCATTTTGTTCAATGATTCTACTCTCTTCTACTGTTTCCACTATTCCCTTTATTTAGAACCACAAAAAGGACCGTATTGAAACATGTATCAAGTATTTTTTCCTACTAGAGTGAAGTATTGTAAAAACAACTAAACTGCTATCTTTTGTGTGGGCAATCTAAACAAATGTTCTTATAGTATTTCATGAAAAGTTAGGAATTTGAACCAATGAGTTGAGAAGTGGGCGGCATGGATGATGCAGTGGGTAGCACTGCCGCCTCACAGCAAGGAGGTCCTGGGTTTGAATCCCCGTTGGCCGGGGCCTCTCTGTGTGGAGTTTGCATATTCTCCCTGTGTCTGCATGGGTTTCCTCCAGGTACAGTGCATCCGGAAAGTATTCACAGCGCTTCACTTTTCCCACATTTTGTTATGTTACAGCCTTATTCTAAAATGGAATAAATTAATTTTTTTCCTCAAAATTCTACACACAACACCCCATAATGACAACATGAAAGAAGTTTTTTAGAAATTTTTGCAAATTATTAAAAATAAAAAAATAAGAAATTACATGTACATATGCAGGTGTGTAAGTGAATGGTGTGTGTGCCCTGCGATGGACTGGCGACCTGTCCAGGGTGTATTCCTGCCTTTCGCCCAATGTATGCTGGGATAGGCTCCAGCCCCCCTGCGACCCTGTTCAGGATAAGCGGGTTAAGATAAGGGATGGATGGATGGATGGAGTTGAGAAGTGCATGATGTCTTCAAAGATATGAATGCACAATGCATGTTTTGAACAGGTGAACGGGCTGTGTTACAAGTGCTTACCATTTTAAGTGTTGAGCACAAACTTGTGAGATTAGCGCCAAAGTGATTGTAAAAAAACTGTAAGCAGACCAGTATCAGTTCAACATCTACTCCCAGAGTGATCCTATAGGGCGGAAGTTACAAGAGTGTATCACATATAATCTCATTGGCTGAAGAGAAGTTTCCCAGATTCCATGTTACATTAGATTGGCTAACAAGTGCTTATAAAATAACCATGCTTAAATAAACATAACTTTGTGCACTTCTCAATCAAAATGCAAAACTTGTCTTGTATTCTTCCTGGTTAATGGCACCTGACCAATTTACTCCTGCTGTTCTCTCTGGAATGCTCCATTCCAACTCTCAGGAATTGGCAGGTGCACAACAAAGAATTTCAAAAGATCTGAAAGTGTATTCTTCATGGTAAATGGTTGGCATTTAAATAGTGCCTTTATCCAAAGCGCTGTGCAATTGACCAGCTCGTCAGGAGCATTTAGGGGTTAGGTGTCTTGCTCAGGGACACTTCGACACAGCCCGGGCGGGGGATAGAACCGGCAACCCTCCGACTGCCAGACGACTGCTCTTACTGCCTGAGCCATGTCGCCCCATTCACAGGAAGGGACAGGTGGGTGCAGTGGGTGGCGCTGTTGCCTCGCAGCAAAAAGATTCTGGGTTTGACTCCCAGCCTTGGCCTTTCTGTGTGGAGTTTGCGTGGTCTCCCCGTGTCCGTGTGGATTTAGGCTATTTGTGTTTGCAGTGTTTGAGTGAATGGTGTTTGTCTGTCCAGGGTGTATTCTCACCCAAAGCTTGCTTGGATAGGCTCCAACCCCACCACGCCCCACCCTCCACTGCAGGTTAGATGATGGATGGATGGATTTATACCTTCTGACCTCTTTGTGAGGCCGACCTTGGCGCTGTGACTGCTAGGGAAATCACAGAGCTGCAGCTGGGCACAGGGCAGCAGCTGCACGGAGGCAGCGATGGAAGGATGGATGACGGGACGAGGCTACGAAGCCTGCATTACTGTTTTCCATCTCAACCAAACCTGCCATTCCCATTTGAAGGAGATCTGTCAGCTCCCAACCCCAGCTCCTCTTCGTATTGTACATAATTTCAACCAGCAGAGGGAGACAGATACTGTAATTGTAAAAAAGACATATAATTTGACGAGAGTAAAGCTGATATTGTCAGTGGAACAAATTAAACTAACAGGGCGGTTGACTTTAGCACGTGACAGAGGACAGACTTCACCTGCATGTTTCTGCCAGGGCAGCCAAAAGCCATGCTCACGAGATCACAAACCTTCAGCGTCAGTGTGCTGGGTTTTCTTTTCACCTTTGTGCCAAAGGGGATCTCCAGTGTCTGAGAGTGTTATTGTTCCTGCCCTGACATTAGCTCTGGTTATGAAAGTGTTCCTCTCTGTCTGTTTTGAGGGGAAGTGGAAACAATCGGGAAGCTTCGCAATAGGAAGGAGCTCCAAGCTCACGCGAGCCTGCCTGACCCCTCGGTCTCTTCCCTTGAAAGGCTTTTTTTTCGCACTGAGGCTCTTAATGAATGGAGGCAAGTCTCTGGCGTGTCACTCAGTGAGGGCGACCAGGCCAGAACGTGGGGCCCCCGGCGGGCGAGGTTAGCGCAGAACAACAGCCACAGAGACACTCGTTGGGTGTGTGTTTGTGTCGCTTCAGGAATGTCGCTACGTCCCTTCCCTATTTTCCGGACCAGACTGCACCGAGAGACCGTCGGACTGTTTGACACTCAGCTCCTTTTCAATTATGACACCCACACCGGGCAAGCAATGAGTCAGTGAGTTCAATTTCGAAGTGAGTTCTAAAGACTGAGTTCGAAGATGACGAGAAAGCAATAAGGTCGGTGGTTAACCACACGTTGAGTCATTGCTGAAATGGTCAGAGAAGATGCAGGGATGGAATTAATGAAGAAGATGGTTGCAACGTGAGCACTGTTTTGAGACGTAGTAAAAAATGGGTTCAGGCACACTTAAATACTAGGTTATATAGGTATTGGCAATGGATGGCTTTATTATGAGCTCAAATGTAAAAGAAATAATGAAAAGGCACATAGTCTGCTTGCGATCACTGAGGCACTCCACTCCAAAGCCAAATCCCTCTCCTCTGCTCTCTGCTTTCATTGCTGACTGGGATGGTAAGTAAGTGCATCATTCTGACCAGGTGTTTAGTATCGCTGCGGGTTTTCCTCTTGACGCGGTAACGTTGATTTTTTTAAATTGCTCATTTGAACAGCAAGGGCTTGAGCCAGGTTGTTTGTCTATTACCTGTTAATCACTTCTACTGGTTGCATACCTGTAGAGTGATTGAACATTTGTCTTAAGTAACTTAAATAGCTGTGGAATTTATCAGTAGATTAGCTTTGATTTGGTATTGCTTGTGAGCAATTGTAGGCCATTTAAATAGGCGTGTCAGAGCGACGCTAGCGTCGCTCCGTCCCAGTTTGTGATGTTATGTTTCTCCCCATCCCAGTCTGCTCTCTCCCTCGAAGACCCCCCCTGCGACGTGGGCCTCCACGGCGTCGGAACCCCTCAAACCTCAGCTATCCCCCGCTGACCCCCTGTGAGGACTTTGCTGTCACAGGGGGACTATGGAACTGCCAGTCTGCCACTCGGAAGGCTGACTTCATCCCTGCGTATGCCTCCCTCCAGTCCCTACAATTCCTTGCCCTAACTGAGACCTGGATCACACCTGACAACACCGCCACTCCCGCTGCCCTCTCATCCTCCTTCTCCTTCTCGCACACTCCCCGGCCTTCCGGCCGTGGCGGTGGTACTGGTCTTTTAATTTCCCCCTCGTGGAAATTCTCTGTTCTCCCCCTCTCTGACCTGTCCATATCCACTTTTGAATTCCATTCTGTTGCAGTATCCTACCCTACTAACCTTTTCATTGCAGTTATCTACCGTCGTCCAGGGCCCCTGGGAAACTTCCTTGATGAGCTAGACACCCTTCTCAGCTCCTTCCCTGAGGATGGCACCCCACTGATTCTCCTTGGAGACTTCAACATCCACCTAGAAGCCTCCCAGTCTGCCGCCTTCCTACCGCTAATCCACTCCTTCGGCCTCTCCCTGCAACACTCTCCTCCAACCCACAAGGCGGGCAATGTCCTAGACCTTGTCTTTGTAAGGAACTGCTCATGCTCCGATTTCACGGTTACCCCTCTGCATACATCTGATCACCACTTCATCTCATTCTCCCTCCCTCTTCCTCCCCATCCTCCTCCCCCTCCTCCCACCCACACTTCCTCAGCCCGCCGTAACCTCCGCTCCCTCTCACCCTCTTCCTTTGCCAGCACCGTCACCGCCTCACTCCCCCCTCTCGAATCCTTCTCCAAACTCCCCGCTGACTCTGCATCTGCCACCCTCCTTTCATCTCTCTCCTCCGCCTTTGACTCTCTCTGTCCCCCTGTCTCAAAGCCACCTCGCACATCCCCTCCCAGTCCTTGGATATCTGACACCCTCCGTAACTCCAGGGCCAGCCTCCGCGCAGCGGAGAGGAAGTGGGGGAAATCCAGAGACGTTTCCGACCGCATGACTTACCAGTCTCTCCTGGCGGCATTCTCTTCCGATGTCACTGCCGCCAAAGCAAAATACTATCAAACGCAAATTCAGAACTCTGCTTCTAACCCCCGGAAACTTTTCTCCATTTTCTCCTCTCTCCTCAACGCACCGCCTCCTCCTCCTCAGTCCTCCTTCGCTGCTGATGACTTTGCTGATTTCTTCGATGAGAAGGTCGCAGTCATCCGCAGATCCTTTACAACCGCCGCCCCCCTCACTGTGCCCTTCCCCCCCTCTAGGCCCATCCCTTCCTTTTCCACTTTCTCCCCCCTTACAGACTCTGATGTTTCTCAACTCCTGCTCTGCCACCGCCCTACAACCTGTGCCCTTGACCCTATCCCCTCTTCTCTTCTCCAAACTATCACACCTGACATTCTCCCATTTGTCACCTCCCTTGTCAACTCCTCCCTGTCTTCCGGCTGTTTTCCGGCATCCTCCAAGAGGGCCCACATCACTCCGCTGCTAAAAAAGCCTACCCTGGATCCCTCCATCATCCAGAACTACCGCCCGGTATCTCTTCTTCCTTTCCTTTCTAAAACTATAGAACGAGCCGCTTCTACTCAACTTTCTTCCTTCTTTTCTAACAACAACCTGCTAGACCCCCATCAGTCTGGCTTCAGATCGGGCCACTCGACAGAGACTGCGCTCCTCTCCGTCAGTGAGTCACTTCATGCCGCACGAGCAGCCTCCCTCTCCTCTGTCCTCATTCTTCTAGATCTCTCTGCTGCCTTCGACACTGTGGATCACTCCATCCTCCTGTCTGCCCTGTCAGCAACGGGCATCTGTGGCACAGCCCTGGACTGGATTGAGTCCTACCTCTCTGGTCGCTCCTTCCAGGTTGCCTGGGCTGGTTCGGTATCGACACCTCGGCCCCTCGCCACAGGAGTTCCCCAGGGCTCAGTCCTTGGCCCGCTTCTTTTTTCTCTCTACACTCGCTCCCTTGGCCCTGTGATCACTGCACATGGGCTATCCTACCACTGCTAGGCGGACGATACCCAACTCTTCGTCTCGTTCCCGCCGTCTGATACGCAGGTTTCAGCCCGTATCTCTGCTTGCCTGAGGGACATCCAGAGCTGGATGGACAACCACCATCTAAAGCTCAACCCAGGTAAAACTGAAATGATATTCATCCCTGCTAATACCTCTCCCCATCTGGATCTCTCCATTTCCCTCGGGGATACCACACTCACGCCGTCACCCAGTGCAAGGAACCTCGGCGTGGTGATGGACAGCAGACTGTCCCTTTCCGAGAACATTGCGGCGGTGACCCGGTCTTGCAGGTTCTTCCTATACAACATACGGAGAATCCGCCCCTTTCTCACCCCCTACTCGACCCAGCTCCTGGTCCAAGCGATGGTTCTGTCCCGCCTGGACTACTGCAATTCCCTCTTGGCTGGCCTCCCAGCGTCCGCCATCAGACCCCTCCAACTCATCCAGAATGCAGCAGCTCGTCTGGTCTTCAACCTTCCCAAATACTCACATGTCACCCCCCTGCTTACTTCCCTCCACTGGCTGCCTGTCATGGCTCGCATCAAATTCAAAACATTGGTGCTAGCCTTCCAAGCAGTTAAAGGGTCTTCCCCAGCTTATCTGCAAAAAATCATCAGACCCTACACCCCTGCCAGACCTCTTCGTTCAGCCTCCACAGGCCGCTTGGCACCTCCCCCTCTCAGAACCTCCACCTCACGCTCACGACTACTGTCTGTTCTGGCTCCACGGTGGTGGAACGAACTCCCCGTTGAGGTCAGAACTATAGAATCTCTCCCCACCTTCAAGCGCAAGCTGAAGACACACCTCTTCAAACAGCACCTCTCCCCATCCCTCCCTACCTCCCTGTGAACCTTAATTGTTGTCTCTGTGACTTGTGTATCGGTATTTTAGTTGGCTAGGTAAGCAGTGTTTGGATAGTTAACTTTGGTGACTTTTGCTCTGTTTGTTTGTTTGTTCAAAAAAAATGGCCCTTGTCCTTATCTTTGTTGTACAGGTAGCAGTTGAAATTGTACTTACCTCTAGGGTCTTTCAGCGAACTTATCCCTGGTTGTGGGTATGCACTTTGTTGTACGTCGCTCTGGATAAGAGCGTCTGCCAAATGCCAATAATGTAATGTAATGTAATGGATGGGTGTCACAGGGTCTGCACTGGCATGGTTTTCCTCCTACCTCTCTGGTCGCTCCTACCAGGTGACTTGGAGGGGCTCAGTCTCTGACCCTCACCCCCAACAGTCCCGCAGGGTTCAGTTCTTGGTCCTCTCCTCTTCTCTCTATACAGTCCCGGCCAAAAGTTTTGTCGCATGAGTGGACAAAAGTGACAATTGCTAATTACCCAACTCTTAATTAGCTAATACAGTTAGGCAACAACACAAATTAATCATAAGTGTCTAAAGTTTATTTAGACACTAGGAAAACTAAAATTTCATACATGCTTATAAGGTTTATTGCTTGATAATGATGAACAAGCCAGGTTCTACCTGGACAGAAGTCTTGTCGCAAATCAAATTATAATCAATACATTTTATCTTTCTCAAAAAGTAAATAAAATACCAAATGAAAAATCAGTCTAGAATTTCATCATGGACTATAAGTTAAGAAATTAATATCTTGTACGGGTTCCTTTGGCCTGCAGAACAGTTGCCATCCGGTTTGGCAGAGAGTCGTAGAGCTTGTTGATGAAGTCGTCGGGGATGGCATGGAAGGCCACCTTGCAGGCATCCCAAAGCTCCTCCAAGTTCTTTGGCTTGGTCCTCCAAGCTTCCTCCTTCATTCTTCCCAGGATATGCTCAATAATATTCATATCTGGAGACTGTGCTGGCCATCCCTGAAGGACCTTGATCTTCTTCCCCCAGCTCCATTACAGACACCTTACAGATCTCCCTGGCACCTCCGTATTGATCTGATTTGACTGTCTTCTGGGTGAACTGACGATTCATCTGAAAAATCAATTTTTCGCCACTTTTCTGCTGTCCAACCTTCCGTCAGGCTTTGGGCCTTGGCGTATGCAACACGGTTTCTTAGCTGTCTCTCGTTTAGCACTGGTTTCTTTGCAGCAATACGACCGTGGAGACCAAGCAAGCAAGCAAGAATCCGATGTACAGTTCTTGAAGAAACAGGTGTTGCTGGCGTCCACTCCTCCTGGAGCTGTGAGGCGGTTGACATGGGGCTGGCTTTTGACAGTCGGACCAGCAAGCTGTCGTCTCGAGCAGTTGTCTTGCGCAGTTTGCCCGACCTGGGTCTTTCATGGACGTCGCCAGTCTCTTGGTAGCGCTTGCGAATCCTCTCCACCTGCCGTTTAGACACATTGAAGATGTCTGCAACTTCAGCAGGAGACTTGGACTTGAGATTCTTGATGATCAGCACTTTGGTTTCTGGTTTGATCTTGGGCATGTTGACAGAAGCAATGTTGAGCATGAACTTGATGGCTTAAAGTGTCAAATTTCTGCTCTTATAGCTCAAAGTTACCTACAGCTGACTAATCAAGCCCCTTGTTTGTTTCTTCCTTATTCACCGTGGCCTAGAAATTGGAGTTGGCCATTGCGACAAAACTGGCCTGTTGATCATTATCAAGCTGTAACATTTAGTAACAATTTTGAAATGTCATTTTGCTAGCTTCTAATAAATTTTAGACACTTATGATTCATTTGTGTTGTTTCCTAACTTTATTAGCTAATTAAGAGTTTGATAATGAGCAATTGTCACTTTTGTCCACTCATGCGACAAAACTTTTGGCGGGACTGTACACCATGTCTCTTGGTTCTGTTATCTCTTCCCATGGCTTTTCTTACCATTCTTATGCCGACACCCAACTCTTTCTTTCCTTCCCCCCCAATACCCACTACACAGATCTCTGCCTGCTTGGCTAATATCTCTGCGTGGATGACTTCTGGCTTTCTGTTTATCATCCATCACTGTTCATTGCATTTCGTCATCCCCTGTTATGTCTGTGTCAGGATGTTATCGAGCCATAGTCACCCCCTGTCTGCGTGCTGCACTATTCGGGTCGTTTAGAAGATTTCCAGGTTTCGACGATTCCTTCCCAGTCTCGCATTTCCTTACTTTCTGCTTTTCTCGCGAGTTAATGTTGTATAGCACTATTCTTACTAACAACTACTAATTTTGATATTGTACAGTACTAATTATATGAATACACTTACTGTCTAACTAATAAACTAAGTCACTTAATTTGGGTTGTTTAGATTTAATCGTGTTACTAACTCACTAACGTTATCTCCCGTTTTCAAGTCTGCTCCGTAACTCCGCCTGTCTGTTCTATCACTGACTACTTGCTTAGTTTCAGCGAACAGAGTAAGAACAGAGTAAGAACAGGGTAAACCACTAGTGTCCAACTCCAGTCCTTGGGTGCCACAGTGTCTGCTGGTTTAACTGCAGTCCTGGAGGGCCGCAGTGTCTGCTGGTTTAACTCCAGTCCTGGAGGGCCGCAGTGTCTGCTGGTTTAATTCCAGTCCTGGAGGGCCGCAGTGTCTGCTGGTTTAACTGCAGTCCTGGAGGGCCGCAGTGTCTGCTGGTTGTCGGGTTGTTGTGGGGTGACATTGGTTCAGGCGGTAAGAGCAGGTGGGCGCAGGTTTGTTTTCTAACCCAGCACAATAAGTCCCCTGCATCTACTTACCGAGGCCTTAATAAAAAAATATATATTAAAAAAAGTTAATTAGTTGAATCAGTGGTCGTAGTGCGAGGCTAAAACAAAAACCTGCAGCCACAACTGCTGTTTTCTGCTTTATATTGTGAATTGTGTTGTGATGTATATAAATTGAAATGCATTTGTTATTTAGCTGATACTTTCATCCAAAGTGTCTTACCATTGATTCGACTACTACTACTACTGTGTGTAATTCAGGCTTAGTGGTGTGAGTCATGATCTGTGTCGGCTCACGTAAAGGTCCACAGTGTAATATCAGCGGCTAATATAATGCGAAAAAGTCAAAGCTATGGTATAATAGTATAGGATTATTCTGCTAATAAAAATAACAATAAAAATCATTTCAAAGGAAAAATAAATATTGAAAATAAGTATCGGCCAACACTAGTTCCGTGTTCGTCTTCGTCCTGTTTTTAATAACGGACGTTTTGGAGTCCTTTTTATGAGCTGATCACCTTGGAAACGAACTCATAACTAACTTGTCCGGACATCAAAATTAATAGTTAGCTAGCGTTTGGCCAAATGCATAACTACCTCAGATGTACTTGACATTGCCACAGCGGGCAAACTGCAAGGGGAACAAAGGCTCTGTATCATAGACTTCAGTGGAATAAGCAAAGCTGTTGCCCTGGTAACCAAGACGCCAGTGCAAGACTTTAAATACTACAAGTCCAACAATCCCCCGTGGTACTCGGTTGCCGTCCGGGAAGTGGCCGAACGGTCTGTGGAAATGAAGCGGCGTGCCTTTAAGAGCGCAGAGCAGGGTGTAAGGTGGGCGTGTTCTCCGCAGATGGGCCCGTTGCCATGGTGGGCTCGGCGGCGATGGGCGGAATCCTGCTGGCGCTGATCGAGGGTGCAGGCATCCTGCTCACCAGATTCGCCTCCTCACAGTTCCCCACCGGTGAGTGTGTTTCTCCTTTTGCACCATTCTTTGCAAACTCTAGAGACTAGTGTGTGTGTGAAAATCCCAGGAGAACAGCAGTTTCTGACATACTCAAACCCCCCTGTCTGCCACCAACAATCATTCCACGGTAAAAGTCCCAAGATCACATTTTTACCCCATTCTGATGGTTGATGTGAACATTAACTAAGCTCCTGACCCATATCTACATGACTGTTTGCATTGCACTGCTGCCACACAATTGGCTGATTAGGTAATGGCATTAATAAGTAGGTGTGATAAAGTAAAAATGTTCCTAATAAAGTGCTTGGTGAGTGTAGCTTTCCTCTTTTTTCCTGAGTTTGAAAGTGTGTGAGCGTGCAGTGAGTGTGCAGTGTGCAGCGTGCAGACACAGAGTCCAGCTGTCAGTGTTGTGACTAGCGGCCGTTGTCACCTCTCTTTCAGGGGCCCAGTTTGCAGAGGAGCCCGCCCCGATGCCGGCCCCCCCCTTCGGAGAATACAGGCAGTATCAGTGAGGGAGGGGCCGCCCTCACCCACCCCTAGGCTTTTTAAAATACCTCCACAGATCTGACTCGAAAGAAAATTCTGGAACTTCTTCAGAAGGAACTCTGCAGTGCATCCCAACTTCAAGGATTTCATTTTTTTACTGATTGTTTTTTTTTTTTTTCTGAACCATCATTGCCATCTGCCTGTTAAAAAGCCTCACCTGTTGCATGTTCCCCACGATCAGTGTGTGAATGTTGGTGGTCAGCACCGGAATGGAAATGTCGTCAGGGCCCATGCAGTTGGGTGGCATAGAGGGGGTTATATTGGGATTTAGGAGACAATGGAACTCTAGTCTTTAACATGCTTCAGTGTCCTGGTGGGATTATTTCAGCTGTCAGCAGGCTGACTTCCGCTTTTACGTATTCTGGAAACGTACGGCTAACCGTTTTTTTAAATCGGTAGCTGTGCGAGATGGCTTTGGAGTTCCGTTGCGTCCTCCCTGCTCAATATCACCATTGTACACAGAGATGTGCGGCCCACTTAGATTCCCCGGAGGTCCGCTTACAAGGTAGCCTGTTGACTAGTAGCACACCTGAGTCACATGACTTGGTCCTGACCAGTGGACAGGCTGGAGAGGTAAACTAGTCTCACTCCGATTGGGACTCCAGAGCCTAGCTGGCCTAACCCCATGGCACACCCACCTTCTGCTAATGTGTGTAAATATTGTGTGTGTGTGTGTGTGTGTGTGTGTGTGTGTGTGAGAGAGAGAAAAGGCTGTTCACGGAGGTTCAGTTGGAGAGCTGCCACGTCAACACCTGTACTGCACGTTCCCCCTGACCGTGACCCTGGACCCCAACACCCCGTTGTGAAGAAAGCAGACCGCTCCAGATCATTTATTTATTCTCGTCTCCGTTACTCTCTGTAACGGAGGCCGTCCGTTGGGTGCACTGCGAGGACCGTGAATGACACCAGGACTGTGATCGTGCGCAGGGATGGATCAGTACGACTGAGGACCGCGGCAGTGTACAGCGCAGACCTGCAGTACGAGCTCGGCCGCGACGGGGCTGCTTTCACTGTCGGTTCATGCCACACACAAGATCTGTATGACAGATTGGACAACATTAACAATAAAGTCAAACGAGAGGCACGATGATTCCCTTGCTCTGTTGTGCGTTATTTACGTTTGTGCATTTAGCAGGCGCTCTTATCCTGAGTGGCTTTCGCAGTTGAAGGTTTTTGTATGCAGTCGACTTGCATATGTGCATATTTATTGAAGAAATTCAGGCACAGTGCCTCGATTAAGGGTACGTCACCCAGACCTGGGTCGAATATGCTGAGTTTGTCTGCTCTATTGGAACCTATGAAATACTCTCTAAAAGTACAAACCCTGCTGTCTGGTGCTCTTGGTTGGCTCAACTGTACCAGACAAGATCTAGTTCTAGTTCTAATCTACTTCTCTTGCCATCATATTACCCTATCCCCGACAGTGCGATGTCATATGAAGAGAGTGCTTTAATGTACTACTAGTAATGTACATCAATAACCCCCATGCAATGTTAAATGGTGTCTTGGCAATGTTTGTACTTGTTTATTGTGGCACAATGTGATTATGGTATATGCACTCAGTGGAAGGGAGATTGGCACACCAGAGGAGGGCTAGCCTTTGGAAAATGGCTCATGTTAAAAACAGAACTTGATAAAATCTTGCTCAAAATCTTTGGTTATAGAAAAAACTACTGCATGCACACAGTTGACCAAACTGAAACGCCCACAGCCACTTTCCCCTTTGTGTATTAATTTAGGTTATGGTGTTTTTATGGTTCTAGATCTGTTCTTTGGGCTAGTTATGGATATAGTCTGTGGATTTAGCACTTGTATTATAGTTCTGTGATAGCATAGTTAACTCGCTGTAGCGCTTTAGTAATGTTCCCTGACTTTCACTCACTGGTCTGGGCATGTTGTTAGCAAGGCTGGCAGACCGGCTCAGGCTAGCTAGCAGCACTTTGTGGTTGACCATCTCATACCCAGCTAGACCAGCTCATACCCAGCTTATGACCAACTTGACCAGCTCAATTTTCAAGGCAATTTTCAAGATTTTATAGTCGGGTAAAGTCACTCATCTTTTTATATTTTAAATTAACTTGCAAAGATTACTTTCCGTTACTTGACTCAGCAGGTGTTTCCATAGCATTTCATAATGACTAACGTAGTATTTTGATTCCATATTTCCACTTTTTCCTCCAAACGTAGGACTTCCAGGTTTTAGTTGACGTGCCCCATTTCTGTGGCACTTTTCTGTTGATTCAATTTGACATACTGAGGGAGGAGCATTAGTGCACTAAAAAAAATCTGCTTTTAGCTGGGCAATCAATCCAGCATCTCAAATGTTGAAAATATGAATACGTAACACGTCAAACACCATGAAGTACAATGCTGAGGGAGTATTATCTTTTAGTTTAAATTACATTTTTGACAGCTGGAAAGAGGTTATGTTTAGTACCTTGCATAAGGGTGCTATGGCGGGGCTTTGCACGCAAAGCAAATATATGACCTCTCCCCGTTTTTTGAGGGCCACTGTTAGTCAGGGCTCTTGTCATTGGCCTAACGCCCCCCCCTCCACCTTCACCACCACCTCACCTCCCCCCATTCAGCGCCGGTGGTTACAAGACCCAATTCTCTATCCATTTTGCCACGTAGTCACTTCCTCAATGCAAACAAATTCACATCATTTGATTGTAAAATAGGCGGCACGGATGGTGCAGTGGGTAGCACTGCTGCCTCACAGCAAGGAGGTCCTGGGTTCTAATCCCTGTCGGCCGGGGCCTCTCTGTGCGGAGTTTGCATGTTCTCCCCGTGTCTGCGTGGGTTTCCTCCGGGTACTCCGGTTTCCTCCCACAGTCCAAAGACATGCAGGTTAGGCTGATTGGAGAGTCTAAATTGGCCATAGGTATGAGTGTGTGAGTGAATGGTGTGTGTGCCCTGCGATGGACTGGCGACCTGTCCAGGGTGTATTCCTGCCTTTCGCCCAATGTATGCTGGGATAGGCTCCAGCCTCCCTGCGACCCTGTTCAGGATAAGCGGGTTAAGATAATGGATGGATGGATGGATGATTGTAAAATCACTTGAAATACTCTGAAACGGTGACTTCCGTTTTCAGATCACTTGGTGTCAAACAATTCCAGGATCTGAAATGAGTCTTGGATGTGGCGGCTCCTTTTGTATCCGTCACGGAAATATGCGGTGCTATTGTCTGTGTAGTTTCCTTCCCTAAACCAGCCCACATTTCTGTCGTGATAAGAGCTTTCATACGGTCGGTAAATGTGATCTCTTCATGAGGCTGAAAACTGGACTGAGTGAGAAACAGTCGCCTAGTGCAGCAGGTGTGATCTTCTCTTGAGTCATATCTATAGTATGTTGAACGAGCCTGCTGTGATGTCAGTTTGAACTGGGTTTGTGATGAGATACCCTCTGCAGATCCTCTCTCTCCTAGCAAGTAAGTCCTTGTCTTTTGTATTTTCTCAAGCAAAGTTTTTGTTTTTTCCAGAATGGAACAGACACTGGGCAGGAATGAGGCATGATGGCAACTGTATATCCCTTTTGCAGAAACATCTCCCTTTGTAGCTTCATAGGCTGGTGTTGCATGCTGCCATGATGTGATTTGTATTGCTTGTGATTGTCCTAGGTATTTTACATTCATCAAATTGACCTGAAACCAATTGTAATAATTTTTTAGCCTATATATCTTTTTTATTGAAGTACTACTTCGTATTTTAAGAGATTGTTAAGGAAATGTTTATAGTTTTTGCAGCAAAGTACATTTTCCATACATCATTTTGCTTCACTGAAAATGACTGGTTCAGTGACTTTATTAATACTTACATGAAAGTACATGTAATGTACACAATTATTAGATTCAATCAATATTTTATGACAGTTTGACTCCTGATTAATTCGAAGAGTTCATGTATTTCTGCACAAACACGGTTTAGCAAACTCATATCGGTAATTTCTGACCTTTCTGAACTCATTTTGTGATGAAAACGTACATTTATTTTATTTATTATTCACTCTTTTTCAAAACAGACCTGGCCAAGGTAGCAGCCAACACGGTATCAATTTACTGTACATAATACAATACATATAACATATAAAGCATTTGTAAAACTTTTTGCCTGATTTTTCGTGTTTTGTGTTTGATAACACAGCTGAATTAACTTTTTAAATCTTTTTTAAAATGTTTTACTTTTTAAAAATTTTTTATGTTTATGTTTTTGCCGGTGCATTAAGTTCACTGGACAGCAATGGCTGATGTACTTGAAGCACATGGAACTGAAGGTGGAGATTTACACATCAAGTGTCCATATCCAGATGGTTATCAGCATCGAGCAAAGTATGTCTGCCGTCATCCATGTTGGAAAATGGATGTTCTTATCAGAAGTGATGTGTCGGATGTCAATGAACGCGCTGGAAGATTCCTCCTGAATGACAATTCCCTCTGGTGTTTTTTCACTGTGACCATCATAAAACTGAGACTACAGGACGGAGGCCTCTATTACTGTGGAATAGAAACATGGGGCAGAGACTGGATGGTCAAAGTAAAAGTGACTGTCAGTAACGGTATAACTTACCCAAACCTTGCCTTTCCATTCTTTCTTTGTTTGTGCATGCCACAATAATTCTCCTGTATCCGCTCTATAACAGCCATGAGTTATCCGCATAAGTCAAAAAGAGGCGCTGATTGGTAATTGTAATATGTGCTGATACTTTAGAGTTAGGAATATACGACTGCCTTCAGTACCCCACTTCATTGCTGAGCACAACACACTGAAAAGTGTCACCTCATTTTGAGTAAACATTTGAGCGCTTATCTGGATACATATTAAAATAATAACTGCTTTGGTTGACACCCTGTGGTCAGGAGATTGATGCATGTTTTTATGCTTGTGCAGCAACGGTTCCTGCAGCCACACTGCCCCCCTCTGCTGTTCAAACTGGCGGGGGTTCACCACACAGCAGCTCCGTCAGACCGACCGGAACTGCCTTCAGTGCTGAGCAAGAATGGAGAGTCCCTTTCTCCACACCTCCCTGTGAGAATGCCCTCTGCCTCTCTCTCTCCCTCTCTCTCTGTCTCCCTCTCTCCCTCTCTCCCTCTCCCGCTCCCTCTCTCTCTCTCCCTCTCTCTCCCTCTCTCTCCTTCTCTCTCTACGCATGTACACACGCATATGCACACAGACACCTAGCATTCTATGATACTAATCATTTAGTCTTTTCATGATCTCTATTAATCCTGTATTAATCATGGATGCACGGGAAACCACTACCAATAGCCTACATGCATTTAAGAGTTGAATTTCAACAGGATAAACTCTAGATAGCCTGAATGTATTAAATACATATACATATGCAGACAGCTCCTCCCATATGTGGCAGTATGGCACAATGTTTGCATCTGCGTCATGATAAAATAATGTGCATGTGATTTTAGAGTAACCCGAGAGATATATATCAAAAACTCAACTCGTGAGTTTGTGAGCGGTGCGTCCCCCATGCATTTGCCAGCTGTTCTTGCTTGCCTTTCATTCAGATCTGAACATGCAAACATCTTAACCAAAATAGGAACTGATAAAGAACCAAAATAAGCTGTATACTGTAAATGAGTGCAGTTTTAGGAAGTCATAGCTATGATCTTGCACAAACCTGCTCATTTGGCTGCAGATATATTCTTGGACATATATCATTTAGCCCACACATGACATTTGACACTATCTGGGGTACTGGTCAAACTGGTTAGTTTCAGAAATGTAATACCTTACAGTATATGAAATATAGGTATATGTACTGTATATAGTATATAGTAGTCTTTTGAATTTCATGCGGTTTCTGTTACTCTGCTGTGCAAACTGTTTATTATTGTTGTTTATCGCCCCCCGGGTCCTCTGGGGAACTTTTTGGATGAGATGGACATCCTCCTCAGCTCCTCACCTGTCAATGACACCCCCCTGATCCTCCTGGGTGACTTCAACCTCAACTCAGAGTCCACCCAGTCTACCTTTCTCTCCCTCCTCTCTTCTTTTGACCTTACCCTCACTCTTTCCCCTCCCACCCACAAAGCAGGCAACCTTCTTGACCTCATCTTCACAAGGAGCTGCACAACAACCAACCTCTCTGTAACACCACTCCATATATCTGACCACTCCTTCATCTCTTTCTCTCTTCCACTCTCCTCTAACACCCATCCATCTCTCCCACCATCCACTGTCACCTGTCGACGGAACCTACGCCACCTGTCTTCCTCCACCCTCTCATCTACAATCCTCTCCTCCTTACCATCTGCGGAGTCTTTCTCTCGACTGTCTCCCGATGATGCGGCTACAACTCTCATGTCCTCCCTCTCATCTTCCTTTGATTCTCTGTGTCCCCTCACCAACAAACTAGCTTGGGCCTCCCCCCCCAGTCCTTGGCTTTCTGATGCTCTACGAGCTGTCCGAACCGAACTGCGGGCGGCGGAGAGAAAATGGAAAAGGTCTTGTCTCCCCAGTGATATGGCTTCCTTCCATGCCCTCTTATCATCTTTCCATTCCTCTGTCTCTCTAGCTAAATCTTCCTTCTTTCACTCGAAAATTAACGCGGCCGCCTCTAATCCCCGCAAACTGTTTTCAACTTTCTCCTCTCTTCTGGCCCCCCCTCCCCCCCCACCCCCCTCATCACTCACACCTGATGACTTTGTCTCCTTCTTTGAAAAGAAGGTCGATGCTATTCGCAATTCCTTCTCCCAACCCTCCACCCCTGCTGACCCTCCTACCCTCCCCAACTCCCTAACCTCCTTTTCTCCCCTCTCTGACGCCGACACACTGAAACTCCTTACTTCCCACTGCCCAACCACCTGTCCTCTTGACCCCTTCCCCTCTCCCCTCCTACAATCTATATCTGATGACATTCTCCCTTTTCTCTCCTCTCTAATCAACACCTCCCTCTCTTCCGGCACCATGCCCTCTTCCCTGAAGAGGGCCAGAGTCACTCCCCTGCTCAAAAAACCTACTCTTGACCCCTCTGCCCTGAACAACTACCGGCCTGTCTCTCTTCTTCCCTTTCTCGCTAAAACTCTGGAACGGGCGGTCTGCTCCCAACTGTCCGCTTATCTTCGCCAGAACAATCTCCATGACCCCAACCAGTCTGGCTTCAAGAGTGGCCACTCCACTGAAACCGCCCTGCTCGCGGTCACTGAGGCACTCCACTCTGCTAAAGCAAAATCCCTCTCCTCTGTCCTCATCTTCCTCGACCTGTCAGCCGCCTTCGATACAGTCAACCATGAGATTCTGCTCTCATCGCTGTCTGGGATGGGTGTCACAGGTTCTGCACTCGCTTGGTTTTCCTCCTACCTCTCTGGTCGCTCCTACCAGGTGACTTGGAGGGGCGCAGTCTCCGACCCTCACCCCCTACAAACTGGAGTCCCGCAGGGCTCGGTTCTTGGGCCTCTCCTCTTCTCGCTATACACCATGTCTCTTGGTTCTGTTATCTCTTCCCACGGCTTTTCTTATCATTCCTACGCTGATGACACCCAACTCTTCATTTCCTTCCCCCCCGACACCCAAATCACCACACGGATCTCTGCCTGCTTGGCTGATATCTCTGCGTGGATGACTTCCCATCACCTGAAGCTCAACCTTGCCAAAACTGAGCTTCTCTACATCCCTGCTAAGTCCTCTCCGTCAGTCGACCTCTCATTGACTGTTGAGGACTTTGTAGTTTCCTCCTCCCGTACGGCAAAGAATCTTGGGGTGACTCTTGATAACTGCCTCACCCTGGCTCCGCAAGTATCCTCCACTGCCAGAACCTGCAGGTTCTTTCTGTATAATATTTGCCGTATCCGTCATCTCCTGACTGAGAAAGCCACCCAGCTCCTAGTCCAGGCGCTCGTCATTTCCCGCCTGGATTACTGCAACTCCCTCCTAGCCGGTCTCCCAGCATGTGCCATCAAGCCCCTCCAGCTGGTCCAGAATGCTGCAGCCCGCCTGATCACCAGTCAGCCCAGGTCGGCTCATGTCACTCCGCTTCTCATTGGCCTCCACTGGCTTCCTATTGCCGCACGCATCCGTTTCAAGGCCCTACTGTTGGCATTTCAGGCTGCTAAGGGGACTGCCCCACCTTACATACAATCCCTGATCACTCCCTACTCCCCAGCTAGACCACTCCGGTCTGCCAGCTCTGGTCGCCTTACGGTTCCCTCTCTACGTGCACCTGGCGGTCGAGCTGCACGTTCACGCCTGTTTTCCGTTCTGGTTCCTCAGTGGTGGAATGACTTGTCTACCACTGTCAGAACAGCAGAATCCCTCCCCCTATTTCGACGCAGACTCAAAACCCACCTTTTCAAACTCTACCTTAGTCCTCCCTCCTGATTTCCCCTGCCCCTCCTTTCTGATATCCCTATCCTTGTCTAACCCCCCCCCCCCCCCCAAAAAAAAAAAAAAAAAAAAAATGCACTTCTGATGACAACTATGTTTAGAACAGCATTTCCTGTGTATTTTGCTAGTTTCTGGATGTGATGCTCTGACTTATGGTAGAACCTATGCACTTGGCGTCTGCCAAATGACTAAAATGTAAATGTAAAATATAGTAAGTCTATCATTTAAAAAGGCACAGTGCTTCTTCAAATACACTGAAATTCCTTCACATGTCGAGAGTCCTTTTGCGTTATATTTTTTAAATAAAAAGTATTTCACTAAAATGCAGGTCTAAGGTACAGCAATGTTATCCATCTATGCTTTAGAGAGAAGTAAAATAATTTCACTCGAGTTTTATGTGGATCCATCATTTCTTGATTGTAATTCAATAAGTGATCTACTACTGCCTTCTTTTACAGATCACTCAATGGAAACTGCCACAGTCCCACTGACATTGGATGGAAACAACGGTAATTGGAATTAAACCTTTGAACTGAGTTTTAGATGAATTCAAGGTTTCACAATACAGTGTAGAATGCTGCACTAGTTGAAGCACCGGCACTATAGTGCATCAAATGAAGATGGGTTTTTAAGGGAAATGCATTCATTACAGGGGCAAATATGTCTGATAAAAAATACTTTGACATAGATTATTGGATTATTGCAGAATCATTGCAGAAATAATCCAAATTCTAGCACTGAAATGGGCAAAGCCCTTCTAATGTTATTAATCTTAAATCTATAATCTAAAAATCTTTCTGCAAAATTGAATGTGTGAATTGCTTCTGCATGTGTCATGGATCTTCAAAAAAGATTGAACTTCCTGAACTCCTGCTTTCTGTTAGGTGTTGCAGACAGCCTTGTTGTGGTTGGTGCAGCTCTGGGTGTGTTGGCGTGTCTAATTATGGCTGCTCTTGCGGTCCTTCTCAGAACAAGATCAGTTTCAAAATCACTTGGTAAGACCAACCACCATACACAGTTTGGAAAACGTTACTGATCAAAACCATCCGACATTTTACTCAAGCACTGGGTACTTAGGCAGAAACTTGTGTGCTTGCGCTGACAGTTAATAAGTTTAAAAAATTACATTCAAGCCCCGTATTTCAGTTTGTTGAAAGAAGCCTGGTCATTCCACCAAGTGCTTTAATAAAGGATTAGGGACCTATTGCATCATTTAACCCTGGTTTTCTATACCCTTAAATCCAGCGGACTTGTCCGTCTCTGTGGACAATGTACAGGTAAGTAGCATCTTATTTCTAAACCCTTTTTATTGTACGCATACATTCATAATGAGGAGAACAATATAGAAGCATGCATCAAAATGAACAGAAAAATCAAAAATTATGAACCTGATTATAAAAGGCAAACCACCAACTGGAAAGAAAAATAATTGGGTTCAGGCATACTTAAATACTAGGTTATATAGCTATTGGCAATGGATGGCTTTATTCTGAGCTCAAACGTAAAAGAAACACTAATTGCGATTAATTTTTACCTTTGATACATTTTTAATCTGCTGGTTTTTGAGTGAGGTCAGTGTAATTAACCGCTTTAAAAACTCAATTACCCATAAGCACTGAATAACAGAGCACCAGTACCAGAATGTAGGATCCCTGATACATTTTGATAGCAGTTATGCCATCTTCTCAATTATGAGCAGGGCATACCACATACTCATACACCCCAGAATTAGACACTTTTCAAGGTACTAATTATTATTAATTAACATGACTTGGAACAGATCTGTTTTGAACGGTGCCCTAGACCTTGTAAAAGTGTTCTATTGGCTCCAACTTGTCTCCCTCAGGATGAAGAGGACCCTGAGCATGTGTATGATGAATACACTGACACAGTTGTATACAGCACTATTGATTTGCCCCAGGAGGATTCTGGGCAGGCGTACTGCACGGTGCAGTTCTCGGACCTTCCATCGAATGAGAATGACCTGTACTCACTGGTGATGTCTCATTGAGGGAAGATTGCCTCCCGGGCCTGTGTAGGTTAGTGTTTCAGGTGTTTCAGTCGTTGAATGGCTAGAAGGTCCACATGTCTGGACAAAATTGGGGTATGGACCCACCCAATTTTGTGAGTGGTCTGTGGCAAAACAATTCTTGGGCCTGGGTCGTCTGTGCTGAATTTTGTTAAAATTATTTTGGTTTAATTGCTGTATTAACAGCTGTATTATGTATGTGTTGGACCACAGTGAAATAATGAAAAGGCACATAGTCTGCTTGCGATCACTGAGGCACTCCACTCTGCCAAAGCCAAATCCCAACCCTCTGTCCTCATCTTCCTTGACCTGTCGCCCGCCTTCGATACAGTCAACCGTGAGACTCTGCTCTCATTGCTGACTGGGATGGGTGTCACAGGATCTGCACTGGCATGGTTTTCCTCCTACCTCCCTGGTCACTCCTACCAGGTGACTTGGAGGGGCTCAGTCTCTGACCCTCACCCCCAACGAACTAGTCCCGCAGAGTTCAGTTCTTGGTCCTCTCCTCTTCCCTCTATACACCATGTCTCTTGGTTCTGTTATCTCTTCCCATGGCTTTTCTTATCATTCTTATGCTGACACTTTCTTTCCTTCCCCCCCAATACCCAGGTCACCACACAGATCTCTGCCTGCTTGGCTGATATCTCTGCGTGGATGACTTCCCACCATCTGAAGCTTAACCTTGCCAAGACTGAGTTTCTCTACATCCCTGCTAAGTCCTCTCCGACGATTGACCTCTCACTGATTGTTGAGGACTTTGTGGTATCCTCCTCCCATACGGCCAAGAATCTTGGGGCGACTCTTGATAATTGCCTCACCCTGGCTCCACATGTATCCTCCACTGCCAGAACCTACAGGTTCTTCCTCTACAATATTTGCCGTATCCGTCATCTCCTGACGGAGAAAGCCAGCCAGCTCCAAGTCCAGGCGCTTGTCATTTCCCGCCTGGATTATTGCAACTCCCTCCTAGCCAGTCTCCCAGCGTGTGCCATCAAGCCCCTCCAGCTGGTCCAGAATGCTGCAGCCCGCCTGATCACCAGTCAGCCCAGGTCGGCTCATGTCACCCCACTCCTCATTGGCCTCCACTGGCTTCCTATTGCCGTACGCATCCGATTCAAGGCCCTACTGTTGGCATTTCAGGCTGCTAAGGGGACTGCCCCACCTTACATCCAATCCTTAATCACTGCCTACTCCCCAGCTAGATAACTCAGGTCTGCCAGATCTGGTCACCTTATGGTTCCCTCACTACGAGCACCTGGCAGTCAAGCTGCACGTTTACGCCTGTTTTCCGTTCTGGTTCCTCAGTGGTGGAATGACTTGCCTACCACTGTCAGGACAGCAGGATCCCTCCCCCTATTTCGACGCAGACTAAAAACACACCTTTTCAAACTGTACCTTAGTCCTCCCTCCTGATCCCCCCCCCCCCCCCCCCTTACACTTACAATGACTGTGTATTTCACTAGTTATGGATGTGATGCTTTAGCTTGTGTAAGAACCTATGCACTTGTACGTCACTTTGGATTAAAAGCGTCTGCCAAATGACTAAAATGTAAATGTAAAGTTATTTCATCCATATCAATTGCATTTTTGGTAATTGAGTGAAGCCAATCGTCATTTGTTGTTGCAGCAGAAAATGTCTTATATACAATTTCTGTAGCCTATAGAATATATTTTACATTATGTAATGTGAAATGTGCATATTATTTAGGCTACTGAACAGAAACATGAATAAAGACATTAATGGATTCATCAGGTGATTATGAATTGGCAAAAATACACTAAATTTGATTGTATTGTGTCAACGATTCCTTCCCAGTCTTAATTATGTGCTTAATTATGATTTTACCAATAGGGTATTTTATTTTTAAGAAAGACCTGAGTGATTCCATTTGAGTCCTAAATTAATGTGAAGAATGAATGAATGAAATATCATATTGGAATTGTTTTTGGTTTTGTAGAGGGAGATCAGTCTGTTATGTTTCTGAGTCTGTCTGTTAGTTTATTTGTTAAATTCTTGTAGTTTATTATTTTTCATTATCATACCTGGCTTTCTGTTTATCATCCATCATTGTTCATTGCATTTCGTCATCCCCTGTTATGTCTGTGCCAGGATGTTTTCGAGGCATAGTCACCCCCTGTCTGCGTGCTGCACTATTCGGGTCGTTTCGGAGATTTCCGGGTGTCAACGATTCCTTCCCAGTCTCACATTTCCTTACTTCCTGCTTTTCTCGCTAGTTAATGTTGTACAGCACTATTCTTACTAACAACTACTAATTTCAATATTGTACAGTACTAATTATATGAATACACTGAATGAATAAACTAGCAGTCGCTTAATTTGGGTCGTTTAGATTTAATCGTGTTACTAACTCACTAACGTTATCTGTCTGCTCTGTAACTCCGCCTGTCTGTTCACTGTCACTGACTACTTGCTTAGTTTCAGCAAAGTGTTCGCACCTGTCTCTCACTATCACTGTGTCTCCTAACTCTACGCAATTGTCTTCTCCTTAATCCGGAGCCGCGTTTTTGTTTCCCCCTTGTTATTGTTTCATTACTCCATTATGTTCTTGACCTGTTGTTTATTTGTTCAGCCCTCCTCACTCCCGTGCTCCGACTAGTATGTCACTTCCCCTCATGTATTTAAGCCCCAGTCTCTGCTTGATACCTTGTCAGAACATTGATCAATTTTCATTGCCATTGACACTAAGTTTGCCTTACCCTTCTGTTTTGTTTGCCTTTTGATTATTTGGTTATTTTGACTTTTTCCTTCCACCTTCATTGACATTGTTTTTGCCTAGCCCTTTTTGTACTTTTTGTACCATTCTTTTGCATCTCGATTCTGGCATTGTTTGAACTCTGATTACCTGGCTTGAAATTGGACTGAATAAAGACAAAGGTTTTTGCATACTCCCTGGTCTGCGTCTGGGTCCTCTGAACAGTACCTCACACAGTCAGCCTCCACACCACAGCCAGTCAGGCCCCAGTCAGCCTCACAGACAGGCCCACAGAGAGCCTCCATGCAGTGCAGAGATTGAGGCAGAAGAAGCCCATGCCCTGATAAACAAATTACTTCAAATTCACACATCAGTTCCCTCTCTCTGAGAGAAGCTTAGCAGAGCATTGTTGTCTCTTTAGTGGGAAGAGTCCAAGGGCATAGGTTTGATTTTGACATTGGTAGGGACACAAATGGGGGATTTGGCTTCTACAAATACACCTTTGCCGTTCTCTTACTGCTTAAGAATAAATCAATTTAAAATGCATTCAACATATTAAAATGCACCAGATGCCTCCAAATTACATCAGAAAAAAAATGCCAGGGGACATCATCTGAACCCCCTTGGTCGGCTACTTTTTCTCTTTGGTCTACTACTTACATTTCTGGGGGACACTGCGTTTCTGTCTGCGGAACTGCTGTCTAGAGACTAGTGTGCGTGAAAATCCCAGGAGATCAGCAGTTCCTGAAATACTCAAACTCTGGCTGCCACGAATAATCATTCCATGGTCAAAGTCACTTAGATCACATTTCTTCCCCATTCTGATGGTTGATGTGAACATGACCCGTATTTGCATGATTGTATGCATTGCCCTGCTGCCACACAATTGGCTGATAAGATAATTGCATGAATAAGTAGGTGTAATAAAGTTATAAAATGTTCCTAATAAAGTGTAGCTTTTTTTGAAGGCTATTCATAGATATGATATAACCACGCTGCTATACCACCATACCATGCAATTTCATGGATGTAAATTCTAATATAGGTCATCTTGTAATTGTGTGTGATACTGTCATGTATTGTATATTTTGACTTATAAATTAAGAAGTACAAATAATATAACCCGTACATAGACCCTGCACTGTGTTTTGGCGTGTGCCATTTTAAGCTGTTGAGAAGCAGAACTTGATCCAACTGTGCCAACAGTTCTCTCATCTGGTTCTCTCTCTCATTTGGTTTCACCAGTCACCTCTAGAGCATGCTATGTAGCGGCTTCACCATAAAAGCAGAAGATCTTTGGTGTGAGTGTATGGAAACTTTATTCCACGAAAAAATCAATGCAAGCTGGTTGGTCCTCTCATCCTCCCACTCACTGAATCATGCAAATGTCTGCTGCTCATCTACCCATTTAACCCTGAAAATGAGAGGCATTGTGTCAACCCTGTCAAAATAGGTTGACATCACATGGTTATGTGGAGCCAAATCTTTAAAAAGAATCTCTTGAAATGTCTTTATATTGTGTGTTTCTTAAGAACTTAGCTTAGCCTTACGTCCTACAGGCCACAGAGTACTGTGGGAGGATCAGGAACTATTTTATATCCTGAAGGACACAAGAAAGTCAGAAATAGCTATCAGCACATTAGAAAGGGTAGTAAACTGTTGTCAAGCTAAAATAATATCAACTAATGTGCTATCAGGTCCATAGAACAAACAACCCAGATGTGACACCAAGGTGTAGAGTATATAATAAAAGTCTTTATTATAAAAATGCAGGTCAGACAGGCGAGGATAAGGCAGTTCGTAGTCCAGGCATGGGTAAAAACTCAAACGCGTATATCAGGGATAATCCAAAATGTAATCGTTGGCACAGGCGAAGGGTCAATAACAGGCGGGCTAAACAGACAGAAATAGAATCCAGAAACGAAAACAGGTCGATACACTGCGGGTCAAAATAAAACAGTCGGGAGGAACTAAACACGGAAGTCGGGGACGAAATGGGACATAACAGAAATCAATCAGGTAACGCTGGAAAGTATGGAGTTGACCCATCACAATCTGGTGGGGAACTGGACAAACAACGGGGTTTAAATAACACAGGTAACGAGAGGGAATGGCAATCAGGTGTGGGAAACAATCAGGAAGTGTAACACAAGCGAAACGAATGAATGAAGTGAACAAACTAACAAGGCGGCTACAGTGTGCACAGAGATAACAAAAACACGGAAACGTGACGCACTTAGAATACAATGCATAGAAAACACGAAACCTAACATGTGCTCGTTTTGCTCAAGTGAATATGTGAAATAGGAAAGAACAAGCCAATAAAATGTTTCATCATCATCAATGCCATTATTGCATCAGACATTCAACGCAATGATACTCTTCTGAAGATACATAACAGGTAAGTAAATTGTTTAGACAAAGAGAAGTGATATGCTCAACAAAACAATACATGTAACAAAGCAAAACATAGGCCACACTGTTCTACAGGAAAACTAGTTTGGAACACTACAAGTTGCACACATACTGACATTTCTGAACAAGGCTGTATTTACAGCTGATATTGACTGAGTATATGTCTTTGTTTTGTTCATGCTGCATGTGTATTTAGTCAATCTTTAGATTATTTACAATTATAAGTGAGTCAGAAGTGCAGTACTACAAAGTACACTACCTGATTGGTGGTAACTATACCAACCAGTATCATTCATCCAGTACTGGTCACAGCCCAGACTTAAATCTCTAACTACTGGGCCTGTCGATGTGGCATCTTTGCAGACTGAACCACTCAAGACCAAAATTAGTGATTATTTTTTAAATAAATGTCAAAATAATTTTACAGTGTTGAGTTCACTCTTGTTTGTCTGAACACGCTGCTAAAAGTTCAAGAATGCTTAACACTTTTTCATGCAATCTCTACATCTACACTCAATAGCCCATAATGACAAAGTGAAAACCAGTTTTTTGACATTCTCTCATTTACATAAGTATTCAGACCCTTTGCTGTGTCACTCTAAACTCAGGTATATCCATCCTCTTTGCTGTAGTTATACTCGTGATGTGTCTAGAACTTGATTAGAGTCCACCTGTGGCAAATTTAATTGATTGGCTATAGCTTAGAAAGGCACACACCTGTGTAGATAAGGTCCCACAATTCACACTGCATTTCAGGACAAAAACCAAGCCATGAAGTCTGAGGAGCTCTCTGTTGACCTCAATGATATAATTATCTGGCCAAACTGAGTAATCGGGCACGAAGGGCCTTGGTCAGGGAGGTGACCAAGATCCCAACGGTCACTCTAACAGAGCTTCAGAAGTCCTCTGCAGAGATGGGAGAACCTGCCGGAAGGACAACCGTCTCAGCAGCACTCCATCAGTCAGGTCTTTATGGTAGAGTGGCTAGATGGAAGCCATTCTTAGTAAAAGGCATATGACAGCCCATTTGGAGTTTGCCATTATAGGACTCATGAGAACAAAGATTCTCTGGTCTGATGAGACAATAATTGAACTCTTTGGGCAGAACACCAAGCACTATGTCCGGCGAACACCAGGCACTGCTCATCACCTGGCTAATGCCATCCATTACATTACATTACATTACATGGCATTTAGCAGACGCTCTTATCCAGAGCGACGTACAACAAAGTGCAAATCAAACACAAGAACAAGTGCAAAGAGGACCTGAGAGGACAGTACAGTTCCCAGTCCTAGTGTAAATATATAGAAAATCAGAACCCTTGGAGAGTACAATCAACTTTCAAACTAGCATACCACAGTTGGCAGCTAGAATACAACAATACAACAGCAAATAAAAAAAACAATACCTCTACAAGTAACAATATCTATACATAAGTGCCATTACAGTCTAAGGCTAATCATGGTGGTGAGTTAGGGAGGGAAAGGTGTAGCCTGAAGAGATGAGTCTTCAGTCTGCGCTTGAAGGAGGTCAGAGACTCTGCCGTTCTGACATCCACCGGGAGGTCATTCCACCACCGTGGGACCAGGACAGACAGCAGTCGTGAGCGTGAAGTGCAGGTGTGGCGAGGGGGAGGCACCAGACGGCACGAAGTGGCAGAACGGAGGGGTCTTGTTGGTGTATAGGTCTTGATAAGGGATTGAATATATACAGGGGCTGATCCTTTAACTGCCTGGTATGCGAGCGCCAAAGTTTTAAATTTGATGCAAGCCATAACAGGCAACCAGTGGAGGTTGCTGAGCAGGGGGGTGACATGTGAATGTCTGGGAACATTGAATACCAGACAGCTGCAGCATTCTGGATCAGTTGTAGGGGTCTGATGGCAGATGCTGGAAGGCCAGCCAGCAGAGAATTGCAATAGTCCAGGCGGGACAGGACCATTGCTTGTACAAGAAGCTGAGTGGAGTAGGTAGTGAGAAAGGGCATCCCTACAGTGAAGCATGGTGGTGGCAGCATTATGCTTTTGGGGTGCTTCTCAGTGGCAGGGACAGGGAGACTGGTCCGAATTGAGGGAACCTCAGGCAACCTGAGTCTGGGGGGACAGTTGACCTTTCAACATGGCAAAGACCCAAAGCATTCAGCCACGACAACGCTGGAGTGGCTTCGAGACTAGTCTCTGACTGGCCTTGACTGGCCCAGCCAAAGCCCAGACTTAAACCCCATCCGTGGAGAGACCTGAAGATGGCAGTCTTGTAGAGACTTACCCAAGAGGACTTGAAGCCCCTTTCAGTCTTGCTGCCAAAGGGGTCTCTACAAAATACTGAATTAAGGGTCTGATTATTTATATAAATGAGAGATTTTCATTTTTCTCACAGCAAGGAGGTCCTGGGTTCGAATCCCCGTTGGCCGGGGCCTCTCTGTGCGGAGTTTGCATGTTCTCCCCGTGTCTGCGTGGGTTTCCTCCCACAGTCCAAAGACATGCAGGTTAGGCCGATTGGAGAGTCTAAAAATTGCCCGTATGCATGAGTGTGTGAGTGAATGATGCGTGTGCCCTGCGATGGACTGGCGACCTGTCCAGGGTGTATTCCTGCCTTTCGCCCAATGTATGCTGGGATAGGCTCCAGCCCCCCCTGCGACCCAGTTCAGGATAAGCAGGTTCAGATAATGGATGGATGGATGGATGGATGGATGTTTTCACTTTGTCATTATGGGTTATTGAGTATAGGTTGATGGGCAAAGCAATTTTATCCATTTAAAATGTAATCTACAACACAATAAAGTGTGCAAAAAGTGAAGGGGTCTGAATACTTTCTGAAATCATGTAGTTTTCTGAAGTCATCATCACAGTGTCTGTAACAAGCGTCTGACTGTATTTCTCAGGGGCACATGATAAGAACTATTCCATTTGTTTATTTTGTGCCAACTTCTGCTGTTAATGACCTAATTTGGTCAATTTATTTGATCAAACATTTTTGCTAAGTCATGAGCCTCAAATGTAGACTATGTGCCCTTTCATCATTTGACTGTGGTCCAACACATACATAATACAGCCGTTTAGAAAATGAGCAATTAAACCAAAATCATTTTAATTAAATTCACTGTAGTTTTTCCATAACTTTCATCATCACCAGTGAGTACAGGTCATTCTCATTCGATGGAAGGTCTGAGAGCTGCACCGTGCAGTAAGCCTGCTCCTGGGGCAGATCAATAGTGCTGTATACAACTGTCTCAGTGTATTCATCATACACATGCTCAGGGTCCTCTTCATCCTGAGGGAGACATGTTGGAGCCAATAGAACACTTTTACACTTTTACGCTTTTACAATTAGTGTTTCTTTTAAGTTTGAGCAAATTTATAAGTACTTGCTCATAATATAGCCATCCACTGTATACAATACCTGTATAACCTAGTATTTAAGTGTGCCTGAACCCAATTTTTTTTCTTCCCAGTTGGTGGTTTGCCTTTTATAATCAGGCTCATAATTCTTTTCCCAGATTTTTCTGTCCCTTTTGATGCGTGCTTCTATATTTTTCTTCCCATTATAAATGTATGCATACAATAATAAGGGTTTAGAAATAACATGCTACTTACCAATACACTGTCTACAGAGATGGACAAGCCCGCTGGATTTAAGGGAATAGAAAGACAGTAAACCAGGGTTAAATTATGCAATAGGTCCCTAATCCTTTATTAAAGCACTTGGTGGTGTGACCAGGCTTCTTTCAACAAACTGAAATACGGGGGTTGAATGTAATTTTTTTAACTTATTAACTGTCAGTGCAAGCACACAAGTTTCTGCCTAAGCACCCAGTGCTTGAGTAAAATGTCGGATGGTTTCGATCAGTAACGTTGTCCAAACTGTGTATGGCGGTTGGTCTTACCAAGTGACTTTGAAACTGATCTTCTGAGTATGGCTGCAAGAGCAGCCATAATTAGACACGCTAACACGCCCAGAGCTGCACCAACCACAACAAGGCTGTCTGCAACAGGAAGTTCAGGAAGTTCAATCTTTTTTGAATATCCATGACACATGCAGAAGCAATTCACACATTAAATTTTGCAAAAATATTTTTAGATTTTAGATTTAAGATAAATAACATTAAAAGGGCTTTGCCCATTTCAGTGCTATAATTTGGATTATTTCTGCAATGATTCTGCAATAATCCAATAATCTATGCCAAAGTATTTTTATCAGACATATTTAACCCTGTAATGTGCATCATCATTTGATTTGTCAGTGAGACTGTGGCAGTTTCCATTGAGTAATCTGTAAAAGAAGGCAGTAGTAGATCACTTATTGAATGTTACAATCAAGAAATGATGGATCCACATAGAGATGACACTTTTCAGTGTGTTGCGCTCAGCAGTGAACTGGGGTACTGAAGGCAGTCATGTATTCCTAACTCTAAAGTATCAGCACATATTACAATTACCAATCAGCGCCTCTTTTTGACTTATGCGCATAACTCATGGCTGTTATAGAGCGGATACAGTAGAATTATTATGGCATGCACATACAAAGAAAGAATGGAAAGGCGAGGTTTGGGTAAATTATACCTTTACTGACAGTCACTTTTACTTTGACCATCCAGTCCGTGCCCCATGTATCTATTCCACAGTAATAGATGCCTGCGTCCTGTAGACTCAGTTTTATGATGGTCAAACTGAAAAAGTGCCCGTGGGAATTGTCATTCAGGAGGAATCTTCCAGCGAGTTCACTGACATCCGACATATCACTTCTGATAAGAACATCCCTTCTCCCACATGGATGACGGCAGACATACTTTGGTAGATGCAGATAATCATCTGGATATGGACACTTGATGTTTAAATCTCCACCTTCAGTTCCATGTGCTCCAAGTTCATCGCCCATTGCTGTCCAGTGAACTTAATGCACCGGCAAAAACATAAACATAAAAAAAACAAAAAAAGTACAATTTTTTTTTACGATTTTAAAAGTTCATTCAGCTGTGTTATCAAACACAAAACAAACACAAAACATCTGGCCAAATGTTTTACAAATGCTTTATATGTTATGTCATTTTATTATGTACAGTAAATTCATACTGTGTTGGCTGCTACCTTGGCCAGGTGTGTTTTGAAAAAGTGATTCCGGATCTCAATGCAGCTTCCTGCTTAATAAATAATAAATCTAATAAATGTTTTCATCACACAATGAGTTCAGAAAGGTCAGAAATTACCGATATGAGTTTGCTAAACTGTGTTTGTGCAGAAATACATGAGCTCTTCCAATTAATCAGGAGTCAAACTGTCATAAAATATTGATTGAATCTAATGATTGTGTGTGTACAATACATGTACTTTCATGTAAGTATTAATAAAGTCACTGAACCAGTCATTTTCAGTGAAGCAAAATGATGTGTGGAAAATGTACTTTGCTGCAAAAACTATACACATTTCCTTAACAATCTCTTAAAATACAAAGTAGTACTTCAATAAAAAAACATATATAGGCTAAAAAAGAATTACAATTGGTTTCAGGTCAAGTTGATGAATGTAAAATACCTAGGACAATCACAAGCAATGCAAATCACATCATGGCAGCATGCAACACCAGCCTATAAAGCTACAAAGGGAGACGTTTCTGCAAAAGGGATATACAGTTGCCATCATGCCTCATTCCTGCCCAGTGTCTGTTCCATTCTGGAAAAAACAAAAAACTTTGCTTGAGGAAAGGACTTACTTGCTAGGAGAGAGAGGATCTGCAGAGGGAATATCATCACAAACCCAGTTCAAACTGACATCACAGCAGGCTCGTTCAACATACTATAGATATGGCTCAAGAGAAGATCACACCTGCTGCACTAGGCGACTGTTTCTCACTCAGTCCAGTTTTCAGCCTTATGAAGAGATCACATTTACCGACCCTGTGAAAGCTCTGGTCACAACAGAAATGTGGGGTGGTTTAGGGAAGGAAACTACATAGACAATAGCACCGCAAATTTCCGTGACAGATACAAAAGGAGCCGCCACATCTAAGACTCAAGGGCCCGTGCCTCCCCTAAAATCTGATTGGCCACCCCAGTGCCACCCCGCACATAGCCAGCCTGCTTTTACCATGTTACCATTTTTACCAAGACTGTCTTTCCTGTTTTGCTGCCTTCCAAATGTGCATCAAAAGCGTGCATGTCAGAAGCACCAATCTGATTCACACGTTATTGGCTGTTACGACAGTAAATCTGTTTTTACGTAGACACCATCTTTTCCGCTTGCAATACTGCCAGATGTGCTGCAAAAAAGCTAGAATCACCGGGACATGACAGGACAGTTTGCAAGCTTGTATGGTGCAGTTTGTAGGCCTCTAAACTGTATTTTGCTCTTGTCAGTGTGACAGTTTGAAATATTGAATTGTAACATTATGGTTGAAATATCATTTGAATGTCATAGTGTTAAACTAGTTAGCTAGCTGACTAAATTGAAGACTACTGACTAGCTAGCCAACAAACCTTAGTCTCAACAAGAAATAAATTACTTGAATGCTGTTGTTTCTTTAATATATGGCCCCCTTGTGTACAACTAGTTAAGTCAAATTGCGAACTTATCTAGTTAGTTGAAATCATTTTTTTTACATAATATTGTATTGATGCAAGACAAAAAAAATCATTACTATAGTTTCCAAAAGCTCTTGTAAATGTTACATTGTGTTCTCTGTATTAACTCAGAAGAAGACTAACATGAAGTGACTTCATAAGTAACATGCTTCAGAGCTGGTGAGAATATGATTTTGGACAAAGCAACAATCTATATTATCATCATTTTAATGAATTTAATGAATCATTTTAATCATATGAAGTTAATTTGTTCGAGCACAAACCGCAAGTTCTTGAACAGGCTTAGTTACAGGTCAGAGCATTATTTATTGTAATAGATCATCATGATGGTAATTTACATTCTTGCTTTGTCCAAAATCATATTCTCACCAGCTCTGATACATGTTACTTATCCAGTCACTTCATGTTAGTCTTCTTCTCAGATTGAACCCAGGGTTTGTATCATGCATTTCTGTTTGGTGGTTTGCTCAGAGCTTTTTTCTGCTGAAAAGCCTTACCTTTTGTAAGTGAGCACAGAGAAGGGTCTTGATGACAAAAGAGGCTCATAGCATATTTATTTGTCACTGTTAATGTCATCCTTTACATTAGCTTATAAGTAGCCTATAGCCTATTCATTTATGTTTAGTCTTAGTAAACTAGTAATGCATAGTTTTTTTCACACGTTATTTATGTTTATTTATTCAAAATAAAAAATAAACATTAATAACCACCAAAAATGTTCTGCGTGTGCAAAGCCAGGAGATATGGTGGCCCCCCCAGACAACCCTTGGACCCCCCTTGGCCACCCCAGGAAAAAAAAATCCTAGAACCGCCCCTGCCGGTGGGAGCTGGTGGAGTGGCTGCCCGGGGAAGATCCAGGAGGGTGGCGGGGGGCTTCTGGGGGGGCTTCAGGGGGGGCTGGACGTGATTGCCCAGACTGGAGTGGAGGTTCCGGCCGGGTAGTGGGCCTTGGGGTCATCCTCCTCGAAGCCCTCATCCTCCACATCCAGATCCAGGTGGAGAATGTCGCAGCCTCGTCTGCATGGAGCATCAGGGTCCGAGCTGCTGTCCTGCGGCACCCTGCCTGTCTGCGAGTACAGGCACTCAACGCTCAAAGTGAGCTAATAAACAAACTCCATCAACGCTCGTGCCAAAATGCACATCAAAGTTGACGCCAACATAAGGAGCTATGCACTAGTGCACTCGCCAGGCTTGTGTTAGGGAAAAATGCCCTTTTTAACATTTCACAGGTGAGCATCGTTTGAATCAGACATAGTAAGACTTACATTACATTACATTACATTAATGGCATTTGGCAGACGCTCTTATCCAGAGCGACGTACAACAAAGTGCATACCCATAACCAGGGATAAGTGCGCTAGAGGCCCTAGAGGGAAGTACAATTTAAACTGCTACCTGCACAACAAAGATAAGGACGAGGGCCAATTTTTTATTTTTATTTTTTTATTATTATTATTATTATTATTTAAACAAACAAACAACACAAAAGTGTGAACAAACCCTTGAACTACCCAAACTAACAATACTGATACACAGAAAGTAAACACAACAACAACAACATGGAGCAGTCAGATGGTCCATGTTAGAATAGAGATCAAGCAGTGAGAGGTGGAGGTGGAGGTGGTCCGTGGAATGGCAGATGACGAGCACTCCTTCAGAGAGGTGGCCTTGTTTCTCATCTTAGAGGTGGGGGGTCCTGGTAGGTGTCTTTCATTGCAGTTCAGGATTTTTTCAACATGCAGCTTGTCTGTTCATTTCATTCACAAAATGGATCAAAACTGCCAAACCACTGCAGACATGTCTCAAAAGCACCAGCTGTTCTGCCCCCGCTTCAGTGTGTGTGTGGCGCGATTTAGCCTGCTACATCAGCTCGGCAGATAGCTAACAGTTTCCCCAAGATAAAGAATGAAGCAGCTTGGATTCTTTCCAAACTTTACTCAGGAAGCACTGTACAACTAGACAGATGAAGGAATACATCTTTCAGTTTTTTATACAGACGTTGTTCAAGAACAATATTGTATATTGTCTGTTTAAAACGTATAGCAACAAATGCGTTAGCTCCGGGCTAACTTATATCAGAAATTCCATTACGATACTAGCGGTTAGAATATATGCTCAAAATACACATTTCGAACGAACTTGGGTTCATTAACAAAGGTTTTCATTACTAGTATTCTTAATACTCAATGTCAAGATAACTGTATGAGTTCGTACTTACAGGCAAACGTGTTTTCTGGCCAACCGAATCAAAAGAGAAAAATATGTGACCGTTTACTTCACCATGTATCATCAAACTACCGCAAGACTGAAAGTACAAATTAAACAGTTACCTTAGGAGTCACCACTAGAGGTCTCCCTTTCCCCAGATAAACATCAGAACATCACACCAGCATACAGTGCTCTTGTGCTAACTGTGAAAAGTTAAAAGTATCAAAAGATTTTCAATTGTAAAAAAAAACCTGAAACAGACCCACAGTATGTTGTAATTATATATATATTTTATTACAGTATTCTGATTTTGTTCAATGATTCTACTCTCTTCTACTGTTTCCAATATTCCCTTTATTTAGAACCACAAGTACCGTAAGTATTTTTTCCTACTACAGTGAAGTATTGTAAAAACAACTAAACTGCTATCTTTTGTGTGGCCAATCTAAACAAATGTTCCTATAGTATTTCATGAAAAGTTAGGAATTTGAACCAATGAGTTGAGAAGTGGGAGGCACAGATGGTGCAGTGCCGCCTCACAGCAAGGAGGTCCTGGGCTCGAATCCCCGTCGGCCGGGGCCTCTCTGTGTGGA